>NW_023994214.1:532500-548752 GCF_015586225.1 Lucilia sericata | reverse complement strand
TGAACTAGAACTGAACTAGAACTAAAGTAGAACTGAACTAGAAACTGAAACTAGAACTGAACTAGAACTGAACTAGAACTGAACTAGAACTGAACTAGAACTGAACTAGAATGAACTAGAAACTGAACTAGAACTGAACTAGAACTGAACTAGAACTGAACTAGAACTGAACTAGAACTGAACTAGAACTGAACTAGAACTGAACTAAACTGAACTAGAACTGAACTAGAACTGAACTAGAACTGAACTAGAACTGAACTAGAACTGAACTAGAACTGAACTAGAACTGAACTAGAACTGAACTAGAACTGAACTAGAACTGAACTAGAACTGAAATAGAACTGAAATAGAACTGAACTAGAACTGAACTAGAACTGAACTAGAACTGAACTAGAACTGAACTAGAACTGAACTAGAACAGAACTAGAACTGAACTAGAACTGAACTAGAACTGAACTAGAACTGAACTGAACTGAACTAGAACTGAACTAGAACTGAACTAGATCTGAACTAGAACTGAACTAGAACTGAACTAGAACGAACTAGAACTGAACTAGAACTGAACTAGAACTGAACTAGAATTGAACTAGAACTGAACTAGAACTGAACTAGAACTGAACTAGAACTGAACTGAACTGAACTGAACTGAACTAGAACTGAACTAGAACTGAACTAGAACTGAACTAGAACTGAACTAGAACTGAACTAGAACTGAACTAGAACTGAACTAGAGCTGAACTAGAACTGAACTAGAACTGAACTAGAACTGAACTAGAACTGAACTAGAACTGAACTAGAACTGAACTAGAACTGAACTAGAACTGAACTAGAACTGAACTAGAACTGAACTAGAACTGAACTAGAACTGAACTAGAACTGAACTAGAACTGAACTAGAACTGAACTAGAACTGAACTAGAACTGAACTAGAACTGAACTAGAACTGAACTAGAACTGAACTAAACTGAACTAGAACTGAACTAGAACTGAACTAGAACTGAACTAGAACTGAACTAGAACTGAACTAGAACTGAACTAGAACTGAACTAGAACTGAACTAGAACTGAACTAGAACTGAACTAGAACTGAACTAGAACTGAACTAGAACTGAACTAGAACTGAACTAGAACTGAACTAGAACTGAACTAGAACTGAACTAGAACTGAACTAGAACTGAACTAGAACTGAACTAGAACTGAACTAGAACTGAACTAGAACTGAACTAGAACTGAACTAGAACTGAACTAGAACTGAACTAGAACTGAACTAGAACTGAACTAGAACTGAACTAGAACTGAACTAGAACTGAACTAGAACTGAACTAGAACTGAATTAGAACTAGAACTGAACTCGAACTGAACTAGAATAGAACAAAAATGAACAAGAACTTGAAGTGAATACTATTATGAATAACTTTAAACTTTTCCTTTGGGCATTAAAGTACAAAAATGACCTTTCCTTTTTAAAGGCATCATTTAACCAAAAACTCTTAAGGTATTTATAGGTAACAGACGAAAGTGTTTCCACATTAAAGGAAAAAAAAATCTACACTTTAAATATGGGTTCTCATTCACTTGTGCCTAAATGTATGACGATTTAATTCTATAAATCCGATTAGAAGAATTTTATCCCTTACAACCTTAGAATTACAAAAAAAAATCAGCAACATAGCAAAATAACCAAAGAATAAAAAGGCAAAAACGAAAAAGCAAATAAATAAATTCGATTCCTTCATTGTCCATGCCATTCTAATTGGCATAATGAGGGTTATATTATACGTATTAAACCTGTCATGTTTTAATGGAATTCTATATTACAATTCTATAGGTTGGTTCAATAATGCATACATTTTTTTGTTTGAAGGTAACGCACTAAACAATTTGCAATGGATGTACAAATGTACTTACAAGAACCTAAATTAATTGTGTATAATTTTCTCTTTATTATTTTCGGTTTTTTTCTACTGATTTCTTATCTTTGATGTAATTGGCTTGTGGATTAAAATGGTCTATATATGATTGCTAATTTTCAGTACCTTTTTACTAAATATTTTTATTGAATGTATGTGTTGAGATTTGAGGTGGAAGCAAGTAAATATGTTTATGGTATAATTCCAATATCTGAAGATTAAATATTAATTTATTAACTAGAATTTAAGCCAGATGCTTTAGTGGCATAAATATTGAGAACTGCTAGTGACTAACATATCGAAAAATGTTGTCTCTTAAACATTAACCACCTCCCCTCTTACTAATTAAAACATTGCCAAAAAAAAGCCCCCCTAAAGTTAAATATTATCTTTTACTTTGTGGCTTAATGAAAGGGCTATTAACTTTCAACCTTCAAATTGTCATTAAATATACTATACACCTCCTGTCAACTGGTTTTTTGTTCGACCATTATAAAAGTCTTTGTTTATTACAAAATTAATGCTTTCAGAGCCGTGGCGTTAAATTAAAGTCATACCATAGAAAACCAAAGAAAAAAGAAATCCTTTTAATCATAAAACTTTAACAAAAACTTCTTAAAAGGAACCAACAAAAAACCATAACAATTAATGACAGAAATATAAGTTTGAAGAACAACCAAACGAACGAACGAAGAAGAAGAAAAAAACTTTTGAAAAAATTTCGTCGTTGATGATTTAAAATATGTAATAAAAATGAAATAAAGCGAAACTAAAAAGCTAAAGAAAAATAATAAAAAATACCAACAAATTGAACATAAAATTCACCTGACATTTATGGTTAATTTATATGTGCAAAATATGTTATTTTAAGCTAAATTAAATAAACGAAATGAAATGAAAGTCGGCACAGAATGTGTAACAAACGATATTTTATGGCAAATGACAAGATTGGTAAGTTGTGAAAAAAATAATAATAACTCAGATGTACATACACATAGACACGCATTTATATTAGGGCGGAAGTCTTTTTTTATAAATTTCCTCAACAAAAATTGGTTCCAGAGAGACAACTTTTTCTATAGAAAAGTAGATCTCACTGAGACAACTTTTAGAACTGAACTAAAAACTGAATTAGAACTGAACTAGAACTGAACTAGAACTGAACTAGAACTGAACTATAACTGAACTAGAACTGAACTAGAACTGAACTAGAACTAGAACTGACTAGACTGAACTAGAACTGAACTAGAACTGAACTAAACTGAACTAGAAACTGAACTAGAACTGACTAGAACTGAACTAGAACTGAACTAGAACTGAACTAGAACTGAACTAGAACTGAACTAGAACTGAACTAGAACTGAACTAGAACTGAACTAAGAACTGAACTAGAACTAGAACTGAACTAGAACTGACTAGAACTGAACTAGAACTGAACTAGAACTGAACTAGAACTGAACTAGAACTGAACTAGACCTGAACTAGAACTGAACTAGAACTGAACTAGAACTGAACTAGAAATGAACTAGAACTGAACTAGAGACTGAACTAGAACTGAACTAGAACTGAACTAGAACTGAACTAGAACTGACAAGAACTGAACTAGAACTGACTAGAACTGAACTAGAACTGAAACTAGAACTGAACTAGAACTGAACTAGAACTGAACTAGAACTGAACTAGAACTGAACTAGAACTGAACTAGAACTGAACTAGAACTGAACTAGAACTGAACTAGAACTGAACTAGAACTGAACTAGAACTGAACTAGAACTGAACTAGAACTGAACAAGAACTGAACTAGAACTGAACTAGAACTGAACTAGAACTGAACTAGAACTGAACTAGAACTGAACTAGAACTGAACTAGAACTGAACTAGAACTGAACTAGTAGAACTGAACTAGAACTGAACTAGAACTGAACTAGAACTGAACTAGAACTGAACTCGAACTGAACTAGAACTGAACTAGAACTGAACTAGAACTGAACTAAACTGAACTAGAACTGAACTAGAACTGAACTAGAACTGAACTAGAACTGAACTAGAGAACTGACTAGAACTGAACTAGAACTGAACTAGAACTGAACTAGAACTAACTGAACTGAACTGAACTAGAACTGAACTAGAATGAACTAGAACTGAACTAGAACTGAAAGAACTGAACTAGAACTGAACTAGAAACTGAACTAGAACTGAACTAGAATGAACTAGAACTGAACTAGAACTGAACTAGAACTGAACTAGAACTGAACTAGAACTGAACTAGAACTGAACTAGAACTGAACTAGAACTGAACTAGAACTGAACTAGAACTGAACTAGAACTGAACTAGAACTGAACTAGAACTGAACTAGAACTGAACTAGAACTGAACTAGAACTGAACTAGAACTGAACTAGAACTGAAACTAGAACTGAACTAGAACTGAACTAGAACTGAACTAGAACTGAACTAGAACTGAACTAGAATGAACTAGAAACTAGAACTGAACTAGATTTGAACTAGAGCTGAACTAGAACTGAACTAGAACTGAACTAGAACTGAACTAGAACTGAACCAGAACTGAACTAGAATTAAACTAGAACTGAACTAGAACTGAACTAGAACTGAACTAGAACTGAACTAGAACTGAACTAGAACTGAACTAGAAACTGAACTAGAACTGAACTAGAACTGAACTAGAACTGAACTAGAACTGAACTAGAACTGAACTAGAACTGAACTAGAACTGAACTAGAACTGAACTAGAACTGAACTAGAACTGAACTAGAACTGAACTAGAACTGAACTAGAACTGAACTAGAAACTGAACTAGAACTGAACTAGAACTGAACTAGAACTGAACTAGAACTGAACTAGAACTGAACTAGAACTGAACTAGAGATGAACTAGAACTGAACTAGAACTGAACTAGAACTGAACTAGAACTGAACTAGAACTGAACTAGAACTGAACTAGAACTGAACTAGAACTGAACTAGAACTGAACTAGAACTGAACTAGAACTGAACTAGAACTGAACTAGAACTGAACTAGAACTGAACTAGAACTGAACTATAACTGAACTAGAACTGAACTAGAACTGAACTAGAACTGAACTAGAACTCAACTAGAACTCAACTAGAACTCAACTAGAACTCAGCTAGAACTCAACTAGAACTCAACTAAAACTGAACTAGAGTAGGAAACTGCAATAGAAAAGTTGCTTCAATAGAGTCAGCATTTTCTATAATAAAGTTTTCTCTGTTAAAGTTATTTTTCTATAGGAAAACTTGCTCTAACAGGAACAGCTTTTCAAAGGAGGAAACTTTATATGTACAAAAGTTTATCTAAAATATTTCTGCTCTCATAGAGACCACTTTTTCCATAGATAAGTTGCTTTCATAAGGACAACTTTTTCTATAGAAAAATTGCTCTCACAGAACAACATTTTCTATAGAAAAGTTGCTCTCACAGAGACAACTTTTTCTATAGAAAAGATTCTCTCACATAGACAACTTTTTCTATAGAAAAGTTGCTCCCACAGAGAAAACATTTTCTATAGAAATCGCCCTAATATTAATACAATTTCCCACAACTTGCCACTAACTCACTGAAGGGGAAAAAAGTAAAAGTCGCTAAACGAAATGTGCCATCAATAATTCCAGTTGATACGACTGCGAAACAATTCCAATTTTTTTTCCTACTGGCCAATAATTCTTTTGGATACTTTTTTTTATTTATTTGAGAAAAAAGAAACGAAGGGTGGTGGTTATACCTTCGGTTTATTTTTATGATTTTTTTTTATATTTTTTTGGTTGGTCATAAATTTGCAACTTAAATTTTATGACACAACCAGAAATTGCGTAAGGACTTTTTGTTCATCATACATTTTCGATTTCAATTCATTGTTTCACATTTTTTTTTTACGATTATAAACATCAATTCACTTCAGTGACTGACAAAATGATACATAACGAACGAAACGACGAATTATTGAGAAAATAAATGCATGTGACTGACAGACCTGATGCGATGATATACACTTCATATTTGAACTATAAAATCGAAACGATGTTAACAAAAAAAAAACAAAACTGGAAACAAAAGAATTAAGATGAATGGAGAAAAAAAATCAAAGTGGAAAATAATTGTGATTACTAAAAGTACGTTTCGGTATTAAAATAAAACAAACAAAAAAGAGATAAAATAAACACAATATTTCAGTATTAATTTTGAAATAATGTCGAAGTAAGGTATATATCAAAAAGTAATATATCAAGGATATAGCTTTTTTTCACGTGCCTATTTATTTAAACCTCAACCTAAATCGAATAAGGTATACAGACCTAAATATACACTTCTATATAGAAAATGCATTCTCTATGAGAGAAATACAGTTAAAAAACTTTCCCATAGAAAAATTTGTCCCTATTCGAGCAACTTTTCTATAGAAAAGGTTGTCCCTATTCGAGCAACTTTTCTATAGAAAAGGTTGTCTCTATTAGAGCAACTTTTCTATGGATAAAGTGGTCTCAATTATAGCAACTTTTCTAAAGAAAAAGTTTTTTCTGTTAGAGCAACTTTTCTATAGAAAAAGTTGTTTCTGTTAGAGCAACTTTTCTATAGAAAAGGTTGTCTCTATAAGAGCAACTTTTCTATAGAAAAGTTCTCTCTATTAGAGCAACTTATCTATAGAAAAGGTTGTCTCTATAAGAGCAACTTTTCTATAGAAAAGCTTCTCTCTATTAGAGCAACTTATCTATAGAAAAGCTTCTCTCTATTAGAGTAACTTTTCTATAGAAAAGCTTGTCTCTATTAGAGCAACTTTTCTATAGAAAAGCTGGTCTCTATTAGAACAACTTTTCTATAGAAAAGCTTGTCTCTAATAGAGACACTTTTCTGTTGAAAAGCTTGTCTCTACTAGAGCAACTTTTCTGTTGAAAAGCTAGTCTCTATAAGAGCAACTTTTTTATAGAAAAGCTTGTCTCTATTAGAGCATCTTTTGTATAGAAAAGCTTGTCTCTATTATAGCAGCTTTTCTATACAAAAGCTTGTCTCTATTATAGCAGCTTTTGTATAGAAAAAGTTGTCTCTATTAGGGCAAATTTTCTATTGAAAAAGGTGTCTCTATTAGGGCAAATTTTCTATTGAAAAAGGTGTATCTATTACAGCAACATTTCTATAGAAAAGGTTGTCGCTGTTAGAGCAACTTTTCTATAGAAAAGGTTGTCTCTGTTAGAGCAACTTAGCTATAGAAAATGTTGTATCTGTGAGAGCAACTTTTCTATAGAAAAAGTGGTTTCTATTAGAGCAACATTTCTATAGATATGGTGGTCTCTGTTAGAACAACTTTTCTATAGAAAAAGTTATCTCTATTGCGGCAATTCTTCTATAGAAAAAGTTGTCTCTATGAGAGCAACTTTTATACAGAAAATGTTGTTCCTGTGAGAGCAACTTTTATATAGAAAAAGTTGCCTCTATTAGAGCAACTTTTCTATAAAAAAAGTTGTCTGTGTGAGAGCAACTTTTCTGTAGAAAATGTTGTATCTGTGAGAGCAACTTTTCTATAAAAAAAAGTTGTCTCTGTTAGTGCAACATTTCTATAGAAAAATTTGTTTCTGTTACAGCAACTTTTCTATGAAAAAGTTCTTTGTGTGAGAGCAACTTTTCTATATAAAAAGTTGTTTCTTTTAGAGTAACTTTTCTTATGAAGAGTCTTGACTAAAGAGTTAAAAATGTACATAATTTATGGAATCGAAAAGGAAACTAAGAGAACTTAAAAATGGAAACAGAAAATTACACATACCCCGACCACTCTGTTGAATTCCCCAACAAGTAATGTCGACTAAATGTTTTTTGCAAATATTTTCTTAACTATTTTCCTTTACTCTATTTGAATATTCCATTAAGTATTTGTTGTTAAATCTTAAATCTGGTGTAATAAACTTTCAGGACTATTCTATATACCTTTTTTTTTCTTCTTCTGTGTCCTTTAATCCATCTTACACAAGTACACTAGACGACTACTGGTATGTGTTCCAAGTCATAAAGTATTTTGTGAAATACTTCGAAAAGAGAAGAATAATCTAAATAAAATATTCACAAACGCATTCACAGTCAAGGTATGTTGCGAACGTGTATTTCTAAATACGCCCATCTAACCCACGACATTTCTAGAAATGTTTAGAGAATTTTAAGTATATAAAAATATCTTGTGTGATATGAAGTGTATCTAAAATAAATATATACAGACTAAAACATAAGAGACTTTTAAGAATGAAGAAGAAAAAAAAAAGAAATAGTATCTGAATAAAACAAGAAATGTTAAAGCCAAAGTTAAATGGAAATAAACAACAAAAATGTATTCTAAACGTTTGAATTAACATAAACGTATACATTAAGTTAATTTAACACTGGATAAAATGTTGTTTTTTTTTCCAAAGGTCCTTTTTTATTATATCCCGGCATTTTTTTTGTTTTTTGTTACTTTTGCAGGTGAGTTAGTTATTACATAGCTTTAGCTACATATGTACTTGTGTAAAAGACGTATACAGGATGTTAGTGTCCTTGGTATGTGGGTGTTTGTTTAAGACATTGAATCCTGTGTCTTTTTTTGTATTTCTTCTGCACGTATGTGTGTTTGTACTTTGGCAGTGAAAGTGTCTTAAAGATCTATATATTTTTATAAAAGCGACAGGTTACATTTATCCGTCCGTTAACCTGCAGAATTAATTTATTTTTATATATTTTTGATCCGAAAAATTGTATCCTGTTGAACGCTTGTGTGGATTTTGTAAAGTGATTCTAAAACACATACCAAATATACAAAAAAAAATGGTAGATAAAAACTTTAATGATTATGTATGTATGTGCTGTGCAGTGTAAATATGCTGTTATTTAATAAAGAGTCACAAATTTATTTAACAAACTATCTTATCGTATTTTTCCCATAAAAAAAAACAACATTATTTTAAAAACGGCAGGACCATTAAAGATTACTAAATTCGATTTCACAGAAATGTTACTTGTAAGGAAAGATTGTAGTTTAATGCTAATTAAAAACGTGAAAGATGTTTTAATATATAAAGAAATTCTGATTTCTAAGTTAGACTACTTTTTCTATAGCAATGTTGCTCTAAAAGAGAAAACATATTCTATAGAATAGTTGCTATAAAAGGGGCACCTTTTTCTATGGAAAAGTTACTGTATTAAAGACACCCTTTTCTAACAGAGAAAACTTTTTCTAAAGAAAGTTGCTCTAACAGAGATAACCTTTTCTATAGAAAAGTTGCTCTAACACAGATAACTTTTTCTATAGAAAAGTTACTCTAACAGAGACAAATTTTTCTATAGCAAAATTGCTCTAAAAGAGACAACTTTTTCTATAGAAGAGTTGCTCTAACAGAGACTTTTTCTATAGAAAAGATGCTCCAACAGAGACAACTTTTTCGATAGAAAAGTTGTTCTAACAGAGACAACTTTTTCTATAGAAAAGTTGCTCTAACACAGACAACTTTTTCTATAGAAAAGTTGCTCTAACAAAGACAACTTTTTCTACAGAAAAATTGCTCTAACTGAGAAAACGTTTTCTAAAGAAATGTTGCTCTAAGTGCCAACTTGTCTATAGCAAAAGTTGCTATAGAAAAGTTGCTCTAACAGAGACAACTTTTTCTATAAAAAATGTTGCTCTAACAGAGACAACAATTGCTCTAACAGAGACAACATTTTCTATAGCAAAGTTGCTCTAATAGAGACAATATTCTACTCTATAGACTAGACTATAGACTAGACTATAGACTAGACTATAGACTAGACTATACACTAGACTATAGACTAGACTATAGACTAGACTATAGACTAGACTATAGACTAGATTATAGACTAGACTATATAGACTATAGACTAGACTATAGACTAGACTATAGACTAGACTATAGACTAGACTATAGACTATAGACTAGACTATAGACTAGACTAGACTAGACTAGATAGACTATAGACTAGACTATAGACTAGACTATAGACTAGACTATAGACTAGACTATAGACTAGACTATAGACTAGACTATAGACTAGACTATAGACTAGACTATAGACTAGACTATAGACTAGACTATAGACTAGACTATAGACTAGACTATAGACTAGACTATAGACTAGACTATAGACTAGACTATAGACTAGACTATAGACTAGACTATAGACTAGACTATAGACTAGACTATAGACTAGACTATAGACTAGACTATAGACTAGACTATAGACTAGACTATAGACTAGACTATAGACTAGACTAGACTAGACTATAGACTAGACTATAGACTAGACTATAGACTAGACTATAGACTAGACTATAGACTAGACTATAGACTAGACTATAGACTAGACTATAGACTAGACTATAGACTAGAATAGACTAGACTATAGACTAGACTATAGACTAGACTATAGACTAGACTATAGACTAGACTATAGACTAGACTATAGACTAGACTATAGACTAACTATAGACTAGACTATAGACTAGACTATATAGACTATAGACTAGACTATAGACTAGACTATAGACTAGACTATAGACTAGACTATAGACTAGACTATAGACTAGACTATAGACTAGACTATAGACTAGACTATAGACTAGACTATAGACTAGACTATAGACTAGACTATAGACTAGACTATAGACTAGACTATAGACTAGACATAGACTAGACTATAGACTAGACTATAGACTAGACTATAGACTAGACTATAGACTAGACTATAGACTAGACTATAGACTAGACTATAGACTAGACTATAGACTAGACTATAGACTAGACTATAGACTAGACTATAGACTAGACTATAGACTAGACTATAGACTAGACTATAGACTAGACTATAGACTAGACTATAGACTAGACTAGACTAGACTATAGACTAGACTATAGACTAGACTATAGACTAGACTATAGACTAGACTATAGACTAGACTATAGACTAGACTATAGACTAGACTATAGACTAGACTATAGACTAGACTATAGACTAGACTATAGACTAGACTATGACTAGACTATAGACTAGACTATAGACTAGACTATAGACTAGACTATAGACTAGACTATAGACTAGACTATAGACTAGACTATAGACTAGACTATAGACTAGACTATAGACTAGACTATAGACTAGACTATAGACTAGACATAGACTAGACTATAGACTAGACTATAGACTAGACTATAGACTAGACTATAGACTAGACTATAGACTAGACTATAGACTAGACTATAGACTAGACTATAGACTAGACTATAGACTAGACTATAGACTAGACTATAGACTAGACTAGACTAGACTATAGACTAGACTATAGACTAGACTATAGACTAGACTATAGACTAGACTATAGACTAGACTATAGACTAGACTATAGACTAGACTATAGACTAGGCTATAGACTAGACTATAGACTAGACTATAGACTAGACTATAGACTAGACTATAGACTAGACTATAGACTAGACTATAGACTAGACTATAGACTAGACTATAGATTAGACTATAGACTAGACTATAGACTAGACTATAGACTAGACTATAGACTAGACTATAGACTAGACTATAGACTAGACTATAGACTAGGCTATAGACTAGACTATAGACTAGACTATAGACTAGACTGTAGACTAGACTATAGACTAGACTATAGACTAGACTATAGACTAGACTATAGACTAGACTATAGACTAGACTATAGACTAGACTATAGACTAGACATAGACTACACTATAGACTAGACTATAGACTAGACTATAGACTAGACTATAGACTAGACTATAGACTACACTATAGACTAGACTATAGACTAGACTATAGACTAGACTATAGACTAGACTATAGACTAGACTATAGGACTAGACTATAGACTAGACTATAGACTAGACTATAGATTAGACTATAGACTAGACTATAGACTACTCTATAGACTACACTATAGACTAGACTATATTTATATATTTATTTTCTACAGAAAAGGAAAAAACTTTTTATATAGAAAAGTTGCTGTAAAAAAGGTAATATTTTCTATGAAAAAGTTGCTATGAAAGCGAAAACTTTCTATAGAAAAGACATCTTTTCTGTAGAAAAGTTTCTCGAACTTAAGTCATTCATTCCTATAGAAACTTACTCCAACAAAGACATAAAATCCAATTTTATAAATAATTTCACAATTACAAATCATTTTGCATTTATAAGTGAAAAAAACTTGAAAACTCAAGAATTTTTATCCTCATTGTATTATATTCAAACATTTCACACAAATCTGTTTTTATTTTTATACCCACCATCAAAAAAGATGGGGGGTATATTGTTTTTGTCATTCCGTTTGTAACACATTGAAATATTCGTCTAAGACCCATAAAAGTATATATATTCTGGGTCCTTATTAGATTCTAAGACGATCTAGCCATGTCCGTCCGTCTGTCCGTCTGTCCGTCTGTCCGTCTGTCCGTCTGTCCGTCTGTCCGTCTGTCTGTCTGTCTGTCTGTTGAAAACACGATAGAGTCCAAACGGAAGTAGCTAGCGAGCTGAAATTTTGCACAGATACTTCTAGTTGATGCAGTTTGTTTGGTATTGAAAATGGGCAATATCGGTCCACGATTTCGCCTAGCCCCCATATAAGGCCCCCTTCAGAAAATGACTTTATCGCTCATAACTTGCTAAGGGAAGCATCAATAGCGCTGAAATTCGGCACAAACATGTTTTATGGGAACACAAATCTCTTCGTAGTATTTTATAAGGATCGGTCCATAATTGACCCTACCCCCCATATAAAGTCCCCTTCAGAAAAAGACTTTATCGCCCATAACTGGATAAGAGAAGCGTTAATAGCAGTGAAATTCGGCACAAACATGTTTTATGGGAACATAAATCTCTTTGTAAAATTTTATAAGGATAGGCCCATAATTGACCCTACCCCCCATATAAAGCCCCCTTCAGAAAAAGACTTTATCGCCCATAACTGGATAAGAGAAGCGTTAATAGCAGTGAAATTCGGCACAAACATGTTTTATGGGAACACAAATCTCTTCGTAGTATTTTATAAGGATCGGTCCATAATTGACCCTACCCCCCATATAAAGTCCCCTTCAGAAAAAGACTTTATCGCCCATAACTGGCTAAGAGAAGCATCAATTGCGGTGAAATTCGGCACAAACATGTTTTATGGGAACCTTAATCTCTTCGTAGAATTTTATAAGGATCGGTCCATAATTGACCCTACCCCCCATATAAAGTCCCCTTCAGAAAATTACTTTATCGCCCATAACTGGCTAAGAGAAGCATCAATAGCGGTTAAAATTCGGTACAAACGTGTTTTATTGGAACATAAATCTCTTCGTAGAATTTTATAAGGATCGGTCCATAATTGACCCTACCCCCCATATAAAGCCCCCTTCAGAAAAAGACTTTATCGCCCATAACTGGATAAGAGAAGCGTTAATAGCAGTGAAATTCGGCACAAACATGTTTTATGGGAACATAAATCTCTTTGTAAAATTTTATAAGGATAGGCCCATAATTGACCCTACCCCCCATATAAAGCCCCCTTCAGAAAATGACTTTATCGCCTATAACTGGCTAAGAGAAGCATCAATTGCGGGTGAAATTCGGCACAAACATGTTTTATGGGAACCTTAATCTCTTCGTAGAATTTTATAAGGATCGGTCCATAATTGACCCTACCCCCCATATAAAGTCCCCTTCAGAAAATTACTTTATCGCCCATAACTGGCTAAGAGAAGCATCAATAGCGGTGTGAAATTCGGTACAAACATGTTTTAGGGTAACATAAATCTCTTCGTAGAATTTATAAGGATCGGCCCATAATTGACCCTACCCCCCATATAAAGTCCCCTTCAGAAAATGACTTTATGGCCCATAACTGGCTAAGAGAAGCATCAATAGCGGTGAAATTCGGCAAAAGCATGTTTTATGGGAACATAAATCTCTTTGTAAAATTTTATAAGGATAGGCCCATAATAGACCCTACCCCCCATATAAAGTCCCCTTCAGAAGATGACTTTATCGCCCATAACTGGCTAAGAAAAGCATCAATTGCGGTGAAATTTGGCACAAACATGTTCTATGAGAACCTAAATCTATTTGTAAAATTTTATAAGGATAGGCCAAATTCCAAATTACGGTAGTTTTTTAGGACTGGAAGTTTTCAACTGAATTTGATGAGAATAAGTAATCAAATACACATTTTCGGTTCCCTTCAGATAAATATTTTAAACCTCATGACTGAATTAAAGATACAAGTACAGCTACATTAGATACAAATAATTATTGTATAAACCGACAAGGATAGGTCCATAATTGACTCTACCCTCCATATAACCACTCTTACAAAAATACAGTTTATGGTTATAAATATTAGATCAAACAAAATTAATATTTTTAATTCGGAAGAACACGGTCCATGCTTAAGCCCTTATTAAATTCCCTCTACCAAATATTTCCCCGATGTTCATATTAATATCGACATATGATTCAACATAGATCGATAATATCAAAGTTTATTTATAAGGATGATTTGATGGTGGGTATATAAGATTCGGCATGGCCGAATATAACACTCTTACTTGTTTTTTTTAATACAAACCCTTAGAAGTTTATAAAGCAAACTGTTCAAGAGGATATATCTGGTTATCGCAATGGGTGGTATGTCCAAAAATAATAAAGGTTCACTTATAGAACGTTATTGGGAAAAATTTCAAAAAAATATATATAAATTTGTATGTATTTAGTTTTTTACAGCTACTTCTAAATGCTGTTAACTTTAGAACACTAATTTATATGTCAAAAACACAAAAATTACACACACAAACCCTTAAACTTTGTTAAAAATCCAAAATAAATAGAATTTGACCAAAATTGTGAAACAAGAACAAAATAAATACGAAGTGTGTTCGAATTTTCTCTCTTACAATAGAATACGCACAACATGCTGTTGGTTTTATTATTCGATTTTTCAACTATTGATTAGAGTTTTTAGTAAAAAAAAGGAATGTATTACTAGGAATACATATTAGAAGGGTATATATTGTACTCTGAAGATTTTGTATATATTGTATAGTCTATAGTCAATATACTTTTAAACATACGAAAAGTAGGCAAAACAAGATTAATATTAAATTGTTTATATTGAGGTCACATTAGGCAGTGACAACTCAACCATATACTTCTGATTTTTGTCGAAGACTACTGTTTCTAAATTAAACACATCATGTGCTGAATTAGTTTGTTTTAGAATGGGTTGATCTTTATGATTTTATTTTCTTTTAAGTTCACCCACAGGAAGTGCTTCTCCTACTTTCATGAGAGGCGTATGTACAAGTTTGTCATTACGTTTGTAATTTTTACACTTTTTCACTTGTTTTGAAAATTAAAACTTGAACATATTATCAGACATTCTTTCGAAAACTAAACTACTTAAATCAGGATATTCGATCCATAAGATTTTGAGATTTCCATTATTTCCACTTTTTATATACAATATCGAATAAGTGATTGAGTCTAGTATACAATTGGCTCTCTTGACTAGACTACTCTATTGTACAGTCAAGACACCAGATTATTGATGAGCAACTGGACTAGGCTATGGGAAAAAGCCTAGCCCATAGACTAAACTAAAATTTAAACCAGACTCTTGGCTGGACTATATCAGAGACTATAGACTAGACTATAGCGTAGAATATGGACTAGGCTCTGCACTAGGCTATAGACTAGACTATAAACTAGACTATAGACTATACTATAGAGAATATACTATAGACTATACTATAGACTAGATTATAGTCCAGACTATGGACTCGGCTATAGACTAGATTATAGACCAAACTATAGACTAGACTATAGACTAGACAATAGACTAGACTATAGACTAGGCTATAGACTGGCCTATAGACTACACTATATACTAGACTATAGACAAAACTATAAACGAGGCTATGGAATATACCATAGACGAGGATATAGACTAGACTATAGACTATACAATAGACTAGACTGTGGAATAGACTATAAACTAGATTGTAGACTAGTCAGTTAGTTAGTTAGTTAGTTAGTTAGTTAGTTAGTTAGTTAGTTAGTTAGTTAGTTAGTTAGTTAGTTAGTTAGTTAGTTAGTTAGTTAGTTAGTTAGTTAGTTAGTTAGTTAGTTAGTTAGTTAGTTAGTTAGTTAGTTAGTTAGTTAGTTAGTATAGTTAGTTAGTTAGTTAGTTAAGTTAGTTAGTTAGTTAGTTAGTTAGTTAGTTAGTTAGTTAGTTAGTTAGTTAGTTATTAGTTAGTTAGTTAGTTAGTTAGTAGT
>NW_023994214.1:420000-530000 GCF_015586225.1 Lucilia sericata | reverse complement strand
TAGTTAGTTAGTTAGTAGTTAGTTAGTTAGTTAGTTAGTTAGTTAGTTAGTTAGTAGTTAGTTAGTTAGTTAGTTAGTTAGTAGTTAGTTAGTTAGTTAGTAGTTAGTTAGTTAGTTAGTAGTTAGTTAGTTAGTTAGTTAGTTAGTTAGTTAGTTAGTTAGTTAGTTAGTTAGTTAGTTAGTTAGTTAGTTAGTTAGTTAGTTAGTTAGTTAGTTAGTTAGTTAGTTAGTTAGTAGTTAGTTAGTTAGTTAGTTAGTAGTTAGTTAGTTAGTTAGTTAGTTAGTTAGTTAGTTAGTTAGTTAGTTAGTTAGTTAGTTAGTTAGTTAGTTAGTTAGTAGTTAGTTAGTTAGTTAGTTAGTTAGTTAGTTAGTTAGTTAGTTAGTTAGTTAGTTAGTTAGTTAGTTCAGTTAAATTAACATAAATAAAATTATAAGTGTAGCGTACTTTCAATTCTGCTTATCTGTGTCTACCTATCCCACGTGTCTGCTGTACATTTTACGTTTAAATGAATTTTTGACCCTCAAAAATATTGTCAACAGGATTTTATCTGCTTTCCTCTCTTTGTTTGCTGATTGAAAAAAGCACATAAGGATTTCAAATTATATTGTTTGTGTATTGGTATTTATTAACTAATTTATTGTTAAAGATATATATAACAGAAGGTCAAATATTTTTTGACAAAATTTACAACTTTGCTGCTATATAGTTCATTGAATTAAATTGATATTTTAAGTCAACATCTTTATAAACTTATACTTCTTAAAATATACACTTTATTAAACAAAATCATTAAAAGTAAAAACAAAAAAAAACTTAAACAATGTCAAATAGTTGGGGAAGAAAAAAAAAACATAAAGAAAGGTAAAACACTTTAGAGGTTAAAGTTTGATAAACTATTTACTATCGGGGTTAAAGTTGGTTGTATGTAAATATATTCAACATGTTATGGTGTGGATGTGTATAACTGGGTATGTAGTTGGGAAATTTTATTTCAAGATAAATAAAACAAATTTAACGCTAACAGCATTTTACCTATATCAGGGTTGTATTATATGACGAAAGGAAATTTCATTAGTATTTTGTTTTAAATTAAGTACTTAATGCTTTAAAAAAACTGAACAAATATGAATATATACATGACAACAGCTTTGGGTATAAAAGTGATTTTTTATAGTTGGTCAGATATAGAACTAAATTCAATTTTGGTCATATTCTTGATATTTCTATAAACGAATTTTGAATCTTTGATGGAAAGTTACGTTCTCATTTTACGTTAAAGTTTTCATAACTTTTCTTGTTGTTCAGCTAAATATTACTCTTTTCTACATTATCATTACTAAATAGTATTGGCCATTATTTATAGATTATTATACGAACTAAGTTATGGAGTAAGAAAGATAAAAAAGCATAATTTATATTAATACTTTGACCAGGTAAATGCATGTATTCATAAATTTATTACCTTTATCATTATTATTTATAACTTAAACTCACAATTTGAACGCATACACAAAGACAATAGTCATTTACTATAATAGTGTTATAACTCAAAATTTGAATTTATAGGCCGGCGAATGCAAAACATTTGCTATGACATGTAGACCAGTCTATAGTATAGACTTTAGACTAGACTATATACTAGAATATAGACAACTCTATACACTAGTCTAAAAACTAGACCATAGACTAGACTATAAACTAGAATATAGACTAGACTATAAACCAGAATGTAGACCAGATTATAGACTAAACTATAGACTAGACTATAGACTAGACTATAGACTAGACTATAGACTAGTCTATAGACTAGACTATAGACTAGACTATAGACTAGACTATAGACTAGACTATAGACTAGACTATAGACTAGACTATAGACTAGACTATAGACTAGACTATAGACTAGACTATAGACTAGACTATAGACTAGACTAATAGACTAGACTATAGATAGACTATAGACTAGACTATAGACTAGGACTATAGACTAGAGTACTAGACTATAGACGACTATAGACTAGACTATAGACTAGACTATACTGACTATAGACTGACTATAGACTAGACTATAGACTAGACTATAGACTAGACTATAGACTAGACTATAGACTAGACTATAGACTAGACTATAGACTAGACTATAGGACTAGACTATAGACTAGACTATAGACTAGACTATAGGACTACACTATAGACTAGACTATAGACTAGACTATATACTAGACTATAGACTAGACTATAGACTAGACTATAGACTAGACTATAGACTAGACTATAGACTAGAATATAGACTAGACTATAGACTAGACTATAGACTAGACTATGGACTAGATATAGACTAGACTATAGACTAGACTATAGACTAGACTATAGACTAGACTATAGGACTAGACTATAGACTAGACTATAGACTAGACTATAGACTAAGACTAGACTATAGACTAGACTATAGACTAGACTATAGACTAGACTATAGACTAGACTAGACTAGACTATAGACTAGACTATAGACTAGACTATAGACTAGACTATAGACTAGACTATAGACTAGACTATAGACTAGACTATTGACTAGAATATAGACTAGACTATAGACTAGATTATATACTAGATTATATACTAGACTATAGTCTATAGTATAGAGTAGACTAAAGACTAGACTCCAGACTAGACCATAGACTAGACTATAGACTAGACTATAGACTAGAATATGGACTAGACTATAGACTAGACTATAGACTAGACTATAGACTAGACTATAGACTAGACTATAGACTAGACCATAGACTAGACTATAGACTAGACTATATACTAGACTATAGACTAGACTATAGACTAGACTATAGACTAGACCATAGACTAGACTAAGCTATAAACTAGACTACAGACTAGTCAATAGACTAGACTATAGACATGCATATATATATATTAGACTATAGACTAGACTATAGTCTATAGTATAGAGGACTACAATGGTCTAGTCTTTAGTCTAATGTAGTCCATAGTCTAATCTATAGTCTATAGTCTAGTCTATAGTATAGTCTATAGTCTAGTCTATAGTCTAGTCTATAGTGTAGTCTATAGTCTAGTCTATAGTCTAGTCTATAGTCTAGTCTATAGTCTAGTCTATAGTCTAGTCTATAGTCTAGTCTATAGTCTAGTCTATAGTCTAGTATATAGTCTAGTCTATAGTCTAGTCTATAGTCTAGTCTATAGTCTAGTATATAGTCTAGTCTATAGTCTAGTCTATAGTCTAGTCTACAGTGTAGTCTATAGTCTAGTCTATAGTCTAGTCTATAGTCTAGTCTATAGTCTAGTCTATAGTCTAGTCTATAGTCTAGTCTATAGTCTAGTCTATAGTCTAGTCTATAGTCTAGTCTATAGTCTAGTCTATAGTCTAGTCTATAGTCTAGTCTATAGTCTAGTCTATGTCTATAGTTTGGTCTATAGTCTAGTCTATAGTCTAGTCTATAGTCTAGTCTATAGTCTAGTCTATAGTCTAGTCTATAGTTTGGTCTATAGTCTAGTCTATAGTCTAGTCTATAGTCTAGTCTATAGTCTAGTCTATAGTCTAGTCTATAGTCTAGTCTATAGTCTAGTCTATAGTCTAGTCTATAGTCTAGTCTATAGTCTAGTCTATAGTCTAGTCTATAGTCTAGTCTATAGTCCAGTCTATAGTCTAGTCTATAGTCTAGTCTATAGTCTAGTCTATAGTCTAGTCTATAGTCTAGTCTATAGTCTAGTCTATAGTCTAGTCTAGTCTAGTCTATAGTCTAGTCTAGTCTATAGTCTAGTCTAGTCTATAGTCTAGTCTAGTCTATAGTCTAGTCTATAGTCTAGTCTATAGTCTAGTCTATAGTCTAGTCTAGTCTATAGTCTAGTCTAGTCTAGTCTAGTCTAGTCTATAGTCTAGTCTGTAGTCAAGTCTGTAGTCTAGTCTGCAGTCTATTCTATAATCTAGTTAAGTTAGAACACTCTTAAAATAAATGTGAAATATTGCTGTTATTCCTTCATTTACTCTTGTTATTAAAGCGCGTAAAATTCTTAAAGAAACAAGTACTTATTGAGCATTTTGATATAAATTTATTTATATCATAAAAATTTCCATTGTAAAAGACTCTTACAACATACATATATATGAATTTATGTATCTGTGGAAAAGTTCATCATTTACCTTTTAATATACCAACAGCCCAAGATACATAAATAAAATGTTTATTTCCTTTTCCGTTTTCCTTACAAAAATGTTTGCGTATAATAAGTTTATGTACCCTAGTAGGGTGATCGACTATGAGAGTTGTTTTATTAAAAGTTTGCTGATATATTTTAAGTAATTCTAGTAAATAAATTGCGTTTTAAATTATTGTTTAATGTAAACAATTTAAACTGTAAAATTATTTTAATGTTTACATTGAAATTTTTCGGAAACAGTTCTTTAAGGGAAACATTTTAATTAAAGTTTAATTAAACATATGTAAGTGTAATAAAGTAAGAGCTTTATATTAGGGTGGTGTGCATTTACAAAATTTTTTTGATTTTAAAGTTTTGTTAAATGTAACGTTTGAGTTAAACTGTTAAGTTTAACTATTTATTTATTTATTTATTTATTTATTTATTTACATATTACACTTATAACTAAATTATAAATATAATAATAGAAAGCTTTGGCAACGGTGGCCTTAAGCTGTACAAAGTTAGTATAATATAAACATTTATAGTTATATAATATTATAAAGATTAGTCTTGTTCAGAAATTCAACTATTAGAGCAATATCTGTAGATGTCATAGTAGTGTTAATAAATTGGAAGAAATTTTTATTTTTTAGTAATGAATTTTTAAATTTATTTATATGAGGACAGTTTTCAAAAAGGTGGACAATGCTTATAGGATTATGGTTACAGAAAGGACAGTTTTTAGTAAGGTTTTTATTAATTAAGTGTGAATGGGTAATTCGCGTATGTCCCAGTCTTAGCCTAGTTATTATTATTTGTTCTTTTCTTGTTAGGGTGTTGTTATGTTTGAAAAGTTGGTAGGCATTATGTTTTTCAGGATTAATATTCCTATACCATGGGGTGCAAATATCCCAATTGTTGGATTTAAGGTCGTAAAACTTCTGTTTAAGGTAATTTTTTATATCGCTTTGAGAGTAATTTGGTGTGGTAATTAGAGGAGCGGATAAAGCATCCTTAGCAATTCTGTCAGCTATTTCGTTGCCCTTAATTCCTGTGTGACCCGGAATCCAAATTATTTTAATATTGGAGTGTTTCTCAATGATTATTTGTCTTATTAGGTTGGTATAATAGTTGTTGTTATTTAAGTTCAATAATGAGCCAATAGCTGATAATGAGTCTGTACATATTGCAAAGTTGCCTGGTGAGTTTGTACATTTTTTAATTGCTTCGTAGATCGCAATAAGTTCCGCTGAGAAGATTGAACTATATTCAGGAAGAATTGAGGCAGTCAGTGTTCTTTCTACTTCAGTAATGCTAAAGCTGACACCATGTTCGCTTTTAGAACCATCGGTAAAAATAAATTTATGATTTGGTAGACTATTTTGAATTTCAAGAAATTTTTTCTGGTATATTATTGAATTAGTATCTGATTTTCTTAATTGGTGCATCGAATAGTCTATTGATTTATTGTCAAAGAAAGAGTTTGGGAATTTATTAAGAATTGTTTGCTTGTTATTAAAAGGAATTTCGAACTTTGTACAAAAATGGGTTATTCTTGATAATAGTGAGTTAGTTTTTGTAAAATATTTTCTATGCAGCGATGTATTTAGAATTTTTGAAACTGGAAAACGATCCTTTAAAAGTATAGATTTAAATAATTTCGCGGTAATAAAGTCTCTAGATTGTTCTATTGTCATAACATCTGCTTCAAATATAAGGTTGTTAATCGGTGTTGTCCTGTATGCTCCTAATGACAGACGTATCGCCGAATTAAAAACGGTTTTTATTTTGTTTAGAATACTCTTAGGGGAGAAGCCATAAAGGTATATTCCATAATTTATTTTATGTATTATAATCGACTTTAGGACGCCAATAAGTGAAGAGGTGTTACATGAGAAATTTCTAGAAGAGAGACATTTGATTATATTGAGAATGTGTGTATTCCAACGATATTTATTGTTAAAAAAAATTCCTAAAATTTTAAGGTTGTTAACGGTGTTAAAGGTATTGTTGTTAACGTGTAAAGTGGGGTTGCAATTATGCTTTCTACATATATGCATATGTTTGCATTTATGTAGCGATAATTGTGCTCCCGAAGTGGTAGACCAGTTTGAGATATCTTGTATAAGATTATTTAAGTTAATATTAATATTCTTTTTGTTACCAAGCTTCTTGATTATTACAAAATCATCGGCATATGCTATAAAGTCGAGTTCTTTGTGCAATGAAATAATATGGGTTAGTTTATTATAAGCAATTAAGAACAGTATTACGGATAGCGGAGATCCTTGAGGGATTCCGTTCGAAAGGGGTTGATGTCTGGAAAATTGATTATTGTTTCTGACTACAATTTTTCTGTTAGTTAAATAATTTTTTATATAGTTATATATTTTAGGTCCAATTTCCCAATCCTCCAACTGATCCAAAATTGTGTGCAAGCCGATCTTATCAAATGCTTTAGCAAAATCGAGTGATATTAAAGATATGTGATTTTTCGATCTTAATGATTGGTTTATTAAAAAGTCGATATAAATCAAAGGGTCTGCTATTGATTTTCCTTTAATAAAACCGTACTGATGGCTATTTAGTAGGTTGTTTGTTGTCACAAACCACCAAAGCCTATTTGCTATAACTTTATCCAGAACTTTAGAGCAACATGGGTTTAGTGAAATAGGTCGATAGGAAGATATACTAATTTTGTTACCTTCAGGTTTTAGTATGGGAATTATTAGACTGTTTTTATATATTTGCGGAACGTAATTATCCATTATGGCATTATAGAAAGTAATCAGTCTTTTAAGAACATCTATATGCAAGTTTTTGATCATAGGGTACGATATGCGATCAATGCCTGGTGTCTTGCCTTTTAGTTTGTTTAGGGCTATAAGAAGTTCGGATAGGGTTATTTTGTTTTCTATGGATGCAGCATTTCTTCCCGGTATAAGAGTTTTCTGGTTAGAGAGTATGTTTTGTTTTCTTTGTTGAAATTGAAAAGAAAAGTTGGAATCATTAGATTCATTGGACCAGTATTCGCAAAAGGTATTTGCAATAATCGCACTGTTAGAGTACCTGTTATTAGAATCATTAGGGTCTTCAATACAGTGAATATATGTTGTCGTTTTCAAGCCACAAAGTCTGCGTATATTAGCCCAAATTTTCGTTGGTGGTGTTGAATGATTGATTTCAGAAGTAAAAATAGATAGGGATTTTCTTTTAGAGATCTTTACTTCTCTTTTAAAAATAGCATTAGCTCTTCTAAAGTTTAATTCATTGATGGTAGACATGTTCCTCTTGAATTTATTCCATAGGTGATTCCGGTTGATCTTTAGTTCCTCGAGTTTTTTTGACCACCAAGGGACCGAAAGTTCATTCTTTATGGGTTTACTTTGAGGAATACAATAGTTAGCGCTTTGTAAAATAATTTTATTTATATTGGCTGCTTCCTTATTAATATTACTACTGATCGGTCTCAGTGTACTCAAAGTCCTAGCTTGTGTGGAGTATTCATTCCAATTAGCTTTATTTAAATTGAAGAGAGGTCTTATTTTTTGTTTGTGGTCATATAGATCACTTGAAAAAATGGAAGATATTATTGGATAGTGATCGCTACCCGATAGATCTGAATCTACTTTCCACTCTAGGTAAATAAGAAGAGATGAGGAGACAATTGTAAGGTCAATATGTGTAAATGTTTTGTGGGTTGAGAAATGAGTAGGCGAACCGTTGTTTAAAATGCTTAGTCTGGATTGGGTTATGAATTTGGATAGAATTTTTCCCTTTTTATTATTAATGCTAGATCCCCAACTACTGTGCCAACTATTAAAGTCGCCGGTTATGATGACAGGGTGATTGGTTGAATATAGTAAGGTAAGGTCATTTAAATTGAAAGTTCTAGATGGAGGTATATAAGTAGAAAAAACGACAAACGATTTTTTAGAATGTATTAGTACGCCTATTGAATCAAAATTACTTTGAGAATTTAGTTTTTCATGGTGAATGGAAGCGTGTATCAGAATGGCAGAACCACCATAGTTGTGGGGTATGTTATGTCTGAATGGGGAATGATATAACTTATAAGATATTGGAATAGGAATATTGACAATACTGTTAATATGAGTTTCTTGTATGGAAATTATTTTAGGTTTGTATTTTTTTATAAGAGTAAGTAGTTCGTTATAGTTGTTACTGTAACCTCTAATGTTCCATTGTAATATTGTAAGAGACATTATATTGTTTAAAAAAAAAAAAAAAAAAGGATTACAGGTATATTTTGTTTAATAGTGTTAGTATAATAGAACTACGATTTATAGATAGTAGTTGTTATATAATTTTGTTAAAAATTTGTTGATTACAATGGGGCAGTCCAACGACAAAGCCCAATACCGGCTTCTAGACATAAGTCACGAAACCGGAAGTAAGCCCAGTCATCAGACCGCCCCAGTAATCAACGAATATATAATTTTTTAATTATTCTTCCGCCGTGTTTTGATCCGTTCCATCGCTATCCTGACTTCCTTGTGATGTTTTTACCCGTTTGGCCTCGTTCTTAAGTTGACTTCTAGTACGTCGGGATGTTGTTTTTGGTAAAATTTTGATAGTTTGATTTTTTTTGGGTGGTGACATAGTTTTGGTTTGAATTGTGTCGATTGAACTTGTGGTTTGCTTTACGTTGGCAGTAAAAGTTTTCGGTTGTATGTTTTGAATAGGTGTTGGCGAAGTTTTAATGGAATTAGAGGTAGATGGAGTGATAATTGTGTTATCGATATTGGAGTAGTCAACATGTTGTCTAGTAACTGTAGCAAAAGTCGATTTGTTAATATGTCTCTCGTTGTATTTTTGCATTGCAGTTTTGTTATCGACTTTTTCTAAAGTTTTGATGGCTTGAATTTCTTTATATTTTAAAAAAATTGGACATGTCTTGCTTACTACAGAATGTTTAGTGTCGGTGAGTTTATTTTCTACACAATTATTACACAATTTAGGATTTTCACAAACTTCATTTTCTGCTAAGTGATCGATGTTTCCACAGTTGACGCATAGTTTATCGTTTTTGCAAAATTTAGAAATATGGCCGAAGCGGAAACAGTTGTGACATTTTAGTGGTAATGGTATATAGGGTCTAACTCTAGTAATTTGATAACCAATATTAATAGTTTCCGGTAGATTGATTGATGAGAAAGTAATTATTAAAAGACCAGTTTCAACCAATTTATCATCTACCTTTTTCAGAATTTTTTTGACTTCTATAACATTTTGATTTTTTAATTCTTGTAAAATTTCATTTTCTTCTATATTTCTGAGGTCATTACAATATATAACACCTTTCGTAGTATTTAAAGTTTTATGTTCTGATATTTCAATTTTGATAGTAGGGCTGAGTGATATTAATTTGATTAATTTGTTAGCTTGCACAGAGTTTTTGGTTTTAATTAGAATAGTTCCAGCTTGTAGTTTTTTGCAGGTTTCAACTTCTCCACAAACACAATCAATTACTTTTTTTATAAGAAAAGGAGAAACGTTTGTCAAGGTGTCATCGCTTTGTACTCTAGTCATAACTAGATATTTTGGACCGAGGGATAAGTCATTCATATGTTTATTATTGTCGAGATCAAACATTGTTTGGTTTGTAATATTAGGCGGTTTATTCATTGTTCTTAGTTTTAGTTAATATAAAAAGAAGTTACTTATTGGCTTTTGCTTATTTGTTTTTAATATAATTGGTAAACGATTAATAAATAATAATATTATTTATGTTATTGTATTTTGTTGTTGTTTTTAGAGTTTTTTAAGTATTGTTTATTTTTACTTAGGTGTTTTGTTATTGTACACAAGAATGTACTTTCAGATTTACGATTGTTTTGTTATTGTACAAAAGAATGCAATTTTTATTTGTACTTATTTTGTTATTACTAAGAAGAATGCACTTGCACTTTTTGTTGTTTTTTTTATGTTTTAAATAATTTGGGGAATTGTAATATTGTCCGTAACAATAGTAAAGGCAACCGTATAATACGAAAGCAAAGTCAAGATTGTTAACTATTTATACCCTACAAAACCATTGTGAGTTAGTACTTATGTTTGTAACGGTTCCAAATATTGGTCTTAGTAATAGCTTTCTTACTCGTCGATATTGGAAAAATAAATGAAAAAATAAAAGTGCCCTAATGTACATATATATTAATATGTATATCTTAAAGAAAGTCGAGTAAAATTACAAGCGTATATATATGTACTTTATAAATATTTACGATATTTCATTTATAGCTCTTTATTTGTTATTCATTTCCACGAAAACATTTAAGATAACTAACTATTCCAGACCGAAGACGTAAAAACGGAACAGAAATCTTAATAACTCAAAATATGATGAAGTGGCAAAAACCAAAACCAACCAAATTTATATACAATACATACACAGTATAATAAAAATAAAATTTATTACATACAAAAATAAAACTTTACTACACTTATTTTCAAAGTAAAATAAATTTTAAAGCCAAATTAACCAAATACAGTGGGTTACAAAATTAATGAAAAACAAATCTTTATACTCCAGAAAACCAAAAACATATTAGTCATATAAAGTTTTAATCCTCAAGCAGGTAGACTATGGACTATAAAATAGAGTATAGGCTCGCCTATAAGTTAGACAACAGACTATTATAGACGAGACTAAAGAATAGCCCATAGACTAGATTATAGAGTAGGCTAAAGACTACACTATAGACTAGAATATCGACTAGACTAAAAACTATACTATTGCCCAGAACGTAGAATTGACTATAGACTAGACTAAACTATAAACTATATAGTCTAGACTATAGACTAGAATATAGACTACAATATAAACTATACTATAGACTAAACTATAGACTAGACCATAGACTAGACTATACACTAAACATAGACTAGACTATACAGAAGACTACACACAAGAGTACAGAGTAGACTATAGACTAGACTAGACTACACTATAGACAAGACTATAGACTAGACTATAGACTAGACTATAGACTAGACTATAGACTAGACTATAGACTAGACTATAGACTAGACTATAGACTAGAATATATACTAGACTATAGACTAGACTATAGACTAGACTATAGACTAGACTATAGATTAGACTATAGACTAGACTATAGACTAGATTATAGACTAGACTATAGACTGAATTATAGACTAGACTATAGACTAGACTATAGACTATAGACTAGACTATAGACTAGACTATAGACTAGACTATAGATTAGACTATAGACTAGACTATAGACTAGATTATAGACTAGACTATAGACTAGACTATAGACTATGCTATAGACTATACTATAGACTAGACTATAGACTAGACTATAGACTAGACTATAGACTAGACTATAGACTAGACTATAGACTAGACTATGGACTAGACTATAGACTAGACTATGGACTAGACTATAGACTAGACTACGGACTATACTATAGACTAGACTATAAACTAGACTATAGACTAGACTATGGACTAGACTATAGACTAGACTATAGACTAGACTATAGACTAGACTATAGACTAGACTATAGACTAGACTAGACTACAGACTAGACTATAGACTAGACTATAGACTAGACTATAGACTAGACTATAGACTAGACTATAGACTAGACTATAGACTAGACTATAGACTAGACTATAGACTAGACTATAGACTAGACTATAGACCAGACTATAGACTAGACTATAGACTATACTATAGACTAGACTATAGACTAGACTACAGACTAGACTATAGACTAGACTATAGACTAGACTATAGACCAGACTATAGACTAGACTAGACTATAGACTAGACTAGAGACTAGACTATAGACTAGACTATGGACTAGACTATAGACTAGACTATAGACTAGACTATAGACTAGACTATAGACTAGACTATAGACTAGACTATAGACTAGACTATAGACTAGACTATAGACTAGACTATAGACTAGACTATAGACTAGACTATAGACTAGACTATAGACTAGACTATAGACTAGACTATATACTAGACTATAGACTAGACTATAGACTAGACTATAGACTAGACTATAGACTAGACTATAGACTAGACTATAGACTAGACTATAGACTAGACTATAGACTAGACTATAGACTAGACTATAGACTAGACTATAGACTAGACTATAGACTAGACTATAGACTAGACTATAGACTAGACTATAGACTAGACTATAGACTAGACTATAGACTAGACTATAGACTAGACTATAGACTAGACTATAGACTAGACTATAGACTAGACTATAGACTAGACTATAGACTAGACTATAGACTAGACTATAGACTAGAATATAGACTAGACTATAGACTAGACTATAGACTAGAATATAGACTAGACTATAGACTAGACTATAGACTAGACTATAGACTAGACTATAGACTAGACTATAGACTAGACTATAGACTAGACTATAGACTAGACTATAGACTAGACTATAGACTAGACTATAGACCAGACTATAGACTAGACTAGACTATAGACTAGACTATAGACTAGACTATAGACTAGACTACAGACTAGACTATAGACTATACTAGACTAGACTATAGACCAGACTATAGACTAGACTAGACTATAGACTAGACTAGAGACTAGACTATAGACTAGACTATGGACTAGACTATAGACTAGACTAGACTAGACTATAGACTAGACTATAGACTAGACTATAGACTAGACTATAGACTAGACTATAGACTAGACTATAGACTAGACTATAGACTAGACTATAGACTAGACTATAGACTAGACTATAGACTAGACTATAGACTAGACTATAGACTAGACTATATACTAGACTATAGACTAGACTATAGACTAGACTATAGACTAGACTATAGACTAGACTATAGACTAGACTATAGACTAGACTATAGACTAGACTATAGACTAGACTATAGACTAGACTATAGACTAGACTATAGACTAGACTATAGACTAGACTATAGACTAGACTATAGACTAGACTATAGACTAGACTATAGACTAGACTATAGACTAGACTATAGACTAGACTATAGACTAGACTATAGACTAGACTATAGACTAGACTATAGACTAGACTATAGACTAGACTATAGACTAGACTATAGACTAGAATATAGACTAGACTATAGACTAGACTATAGACTAGAATATAGACTAGACTATAGACTAGACTATAGACTAGACTAGACTATAGACTAGACTATAGACTAGACTATAGACTAGACTATAGACTAGACTATAGACTAGACTATAGACTAGACTATAGACTAGACTACAGACTAGACTATAGAATAGACTACAGACTAGACTATAGACTAGACTATAGACTAGACTAGACTATAGACTAGACTAGAGACTAGACTATAGACTAGACTATGGACTAGACTATAGACTAGACTATAGACTAGACTATAGACTAGACTATAGACTAGACTATAGACTAGACTATAGACTAGACTATAGACTAGACTATAGACTAGACTATAGACTAGACTATAGACTAGACTATAGACTAGACTATAGACTAGACTATAGACTAGACTATAGACTAGACTATAGACTAGACTATAGACTAGACTACAGACTAGACTATAGACTAGACTATAGACTAGACTATAGACTAGACTATAGACTAGACTATAGACTAGACTAGACTATAGACTAGACTATAGACTAGACTATAGACTAGACTAGACTATAGACTAGACTATAGACTAGACTAGACTATAGACTAGACTATAGACTAGACTATAGACTAGACTATAGACTAGACTATAGACTAGACTAGACTAGACTATAGACTAGACTATAGACTAGACTATAGACTAGACTATAGACTAGACTATAGACTAGACTATAGACTAGACTATAGACTAGACTATAGACTAGACTATAGACTAGACTATAGACTAGACTATAGACTAGACTATAGACTAGACTATAGACTAGACTATAGACTAGACTATAGACTAGACTATAGACTAGACTATAGACTAGACTATAGACTAGACTATAGACTAGACTATAGACTAGACTATAGACTAGACTATAGACTAGACTATAGACTAGACTATAGACTAGACTATAGACTAGACTATAGACTAGACTATAGACTAGACTATAGACTAGACTATAGACTAGACTATAGACTAGACTATAGACTAGACTATAGACTAGACTATAGACTAGACTATAGACTAGACTATAGACTAGACTATAGACTAGACTATAGACTAGACTATAGACTAGACTATAGACTAGACTAGACTATAGACTAGACTAGACTATAGACTAGACTATTTACTAGACTAGACTATAGACTAGACTATAGACTAGACTATAGACTAGACTAGACTATAGACTAGACTAGACTATAGACTAGACTATTTACTAGACTAGACTATAGACTAGACTATAGACTAGACTATAGACTAGACTATAGACTAGACTATAGACTAGACTATAGACTAGACTATAGACTAGACTATAGACTAGACTAGACTATACTATAGACTAGACTATAGACTAGACTATAGACTAGACTATAGACTAGACTATAGACTAGACTATAGACTAGACTAGACTAGACTATAGACTAGACTATAGACTAGACTATAGACTAGACTATAGACTAGACTATAGACTAGACTATAGACTAGACTATAGACTAGACTATAGACTAGACTATAGACTAGACTATAGACTAGACTATAGACTAGACTATACTAGACTATAGACTAGACTATAGACTAGACTATAGACTAGACTATAGACTAGACTATAGACTAGACTATAGACTAGACTATAGACTAGACTATAGACTAGACTATAGACTAGACTATAGACTAGACTATAGACTAGACTAGACTAGACTATAGACTAGACTATAGACTAGACTATAGACTAGACTATAGACTAGACTATAGACTAGACTATAGACTAGACTATAGACTAGACTATAGACTAGACTATAGACTAGACTATAGACTAGACTATAGACTAGACTATAGACTAGACTATAGACTAGACTATAGACTAGACTATAGACTAGACTATAGACTAGACTATAGACTAGACTATAGACTAGACTATAGACTAGACTATAGATTAGACTATAGACTAGACTATAGACTAGACTATAGACTAGACTATAGACTAGACTATAGACTAGACTATAGACTAGTCTATAGACTAGTCTATAGACTAGACTATAGACTAGACTATAGACTAGACTATAGACTAGACTATAGACTAGACTATAGACTAGACTATAGACTAGACTATAGACTAGACTATAGACTAGACTATAGACTAGACTATAGACTAGACTATAGACTAGACTATACTGACTATAGACTAGACTAGACTAGACTATATATATAGACTATAGACTAGACTATATATATAGACTATAGACTAGACTATAGACCAATACTAGAATAGACTGTAAACTAGACTGTGGACTAGACTGTAGACTAGACTAACTAGACTGTAGATGATGTAAAAAACTGGACTATGGACTGGAATATAGTCTAAAACTATAGAATAGATTATAGACAATTATTCCCTGAATTTATTTAAGAAACTAAACATTTAATTTTAACCCATACTGTACATTTACACAAATTATTCTTTATTTTCCTTCTTGTAAATTACTCCAGTTATGAAGTACGTGTATATTTGTACATTGCTCACTCATATAAATGAATGAATAAATTTGTATTTGAATAATTCTAGTCTATGCGAGTAAATTATGAATTAGTTATGAACAAAAATCTTATATAAAAATATATAAGAGTAAGTTTTTTACAGGAAATATATATGTGTTTTATAACATTACGGATTTATGTTCATACAAATGTTAGAGATTTTTGTTTTTCTTTCTTTTTTTGGTTTTTGCTACACAATTTATGATTGCAATTTAGATGATTTGTGTGAGTCCAGCACTGATTTAAAATGCTAATTTAAAGATGCGGTGAGGAATTTTAATTTTTTACTCCAAAAACACAAGCAGACACACATTTATCCACCCACACATAAGTACATGTATTTTTACAAAACACAACCACAAAACTTGCCAAACTTTGGTATATAAAAGTGAATATATGATGAATGTGGGGAAAAGAGAAATAAATAAACAAGTGTGTTCAAATTGAAGCCAACCAAGTAAAAAAGGACACTCATTCATAATTACATTAAATGCAAAAAATTTTATTTTGAAAGCACACGAGACAACTTTGTGGACTGGACAAACTTACCAAATTGCGGTTTTAGAGTTGGTAATAAATTAGAGATGCAAAAAAAAAGGCGCCACAACTGAATCTTAAAATTTAATGTTTGTCTTATTCTGGTCAAGTTTTAATAGTAGTAACTAACACTTTTATGTTTATTTTGTGGTTAATGTTACGAATGAAAAGGGAAAGTTGGATAAAAGTGATAGTTTTGTTAGAGAAACTTTATGCATTTTTTTTTTTTTTTTTGCTATAAAATATGTAGCAAGATATAGTCAGAGTTGCCAGATTGTAGCATGATGCCCTACCCAAGGTATATTACTTTTTACAGTACATTTGATATCGAAAAATTATTAAGCAAAGAGACTAGTCCATGGACCAATCCATAGACTAGTCAATAGACCATTTCAGAGAATAGTCAATAGTCTAGTCTAATGAATACGGAATAGAATAGTCAATATATTAGTCAATAATCTAGTCCATAGAATAGTCAATAATTTAGCCCATAGCCTAGTCAATAGACAGCGCATAGAATAGTTAGACTAGTCTAGTCAATGGACTAGGTCATAGAATAGTCTATTACCTATTCTATGGCGCAGTCCATTGACTAGTCTATGGACTAGTATGTAGACTAGTCTATGGACAAGTCTATGGACTAGTCTATGGCCTAGTCTATGGCCTAGTCTATGGACTGGTCTTTGGTCCAATCTACTGACTAGTCTATGGCCTAAACCATTGATGGACTAGACTATGGACTAGACTATGGACTAGACTTTGGACTAGACTATTGACTAGTGTATGGACTAGTCTCTTGACTGATCTATTGACTAGTGTATGGATCAGTCTATTGACTATAAAGAGACTAGTCCATGGACCAATCCATAGACTAGTCAATAGACCATTTCAGAGAATAGTCAATAGTCTAGTCTAATGAATACGGAATAGAATAGTCAATATATTAGTCAATAATCTAGTCCATAGAATAGTCAATAATTTAGCCCATAGCCTAGTCAATAGACAGCGCATAGAATAGTTAGACTAGTCTAGTCAATGGACTAGGTCATAGAATAGTCTATTACCTATTGTATGGCGCAGTCCATTGACTAGTCTATGGACTAGTATGTAGACTAGTCTATGGACAAGTCTATTGACTAGTCTATGGCCTAGTCTATGGCCTAGTCTATGGCCTAGTCTATGGACTGGTCTTTGGACCAATCTACTGACTAGTCTATGGCCTAACCCATTGATGGACTAGACTATGGACTAGACTTTGGACTAGACTATTGACTAGTGTATGGACTAGTCTCTTGACTGATCTATTGACTAGTGTATGGATCAGTCTATTGTCTAGACTATTGACTACTCCATTGATTAGGCTACAGACTAGTCTATTCACTAGCCTATGTACTAGTACATGGACTAGTTAATAGTGTAGTCCAAAGACTATTTAATGGACTAATTAATATACTAGTCAATAAACTACTTAGTGCATAGAATAGTCAATGGACCAATTCATAGATTAGTTTATTGACTAATCAATAGAATAGTCAACAGACTAGTCAATAGACAGGCCATAGAATAGTTAATAGACTAGTTAAATATGTACTAGTAAATAGTCAATAGTATAGACTAATGAATACATAATAGACTAGTTCATAGAATAGTCATTACTCTAGCCCATAGACTAGTCAATGGACTAGGCCATAGAATAGTCTATTGCCTATTCTATGGCGCAGTCCATTGACTAGTCTATGGACTAGTATGTAGTCTAGTCTATGTACTAGTCTATGGACTAGTCTATTGACTAGTCTATGGCCTAGTCTATGGACTGGTTTTTGGACCAATCTGTTGACTAGTCTATGGCCTATACCATTGATGGACTAGACTATGGACTAGACTATGGACTAGACTATGGACTAGACTATGGACTAGACTATGGACTAGACTATGGACTAGACTATGGACTAGACTATGGACTAGACTATGGACTAGACTATGGACTAGACTATGGACTAGACTATGGACTAGACTATTGACTAGTGTATGGACTAGTCTATTGACTGGTCTATTGACTAGTGTATGGATCAGTCTATTGTCTAGACTATTGACTACTCCATTGATTAGGCTACAGACTAGTCTTTTCACTAGCCTATGTACTAGTACATGGACTAGTTAATAGTGTAGTCCAAAGACTAATAGTGTAGTCCAATGGACTAATTGATATACTAGTCAATAAACTACTTAGTGCATAGAATAGTCAATGGACTAATTCATAGATTAGTTCATTGACTAATCAATAGAATATTTAACAGACTAGTCTATAGACTAGTCAATAGTCTAGTCCAGAGTATATTCAATAGACTTGTCCATAAACTAGTCAATAGACTGCACCATAGACTAATCAATGGACTACCCAATAACTATGTTGGGCAATAGACTAGTCCATGGATAAGTCAATAGACTAATCAGCAGACTAGCCCATAGACTGGTCCACAGACTAGCCTATGGACTCCCTCGTATAATTGGAATAATTTAATCGCTTTCTTTCATAAATACATAAGTATTCATTTTATGTAAGAACAAAAATATTAAAGTTTTATTTTCGGAATCCCCGAGCAACGAGTAACAACTTTAGTAATTTAATATATATTTTTTTAATATCAAACAAATCCTTTAACTAAAGTGTCCCATAATATTGTTGTTACCAATTAAATTTATTTAAAAAAGGTAACCAACGTTACAACAGATTTTATTAAAATTTACTTTTGATTATTTAATGAAGGTTTGCCCATTTAGCAAACAACAGTTGAAAATAATACCACTAAATTATATTTTATTACTATTATGAATTTCTAAAGAAATAAACTCAATTGCCACTTATTTCCGTTTGTCTTTACATTTCATTTCTTATTAATCTTTTAGGTTCCATCAACATCAACAAATACACAACAAATTGCGACTGTATCCCACCTGGTAGCATTAGCACATCAAACACATCAAACGTTGTCCAAGACACAAGAACAAGAGGCAACAGCACAATCAATGGCCACAACATCATCATCATCATCAAAAACAACGACATCAATAAAAACAACAAAATCTTGTTTAACACAACCCGTGCAAGTACAAGAAAATCCTTTAGAGCCTTTGAAAGCATGTTCTGCTACAATGGCAACAAAAGCAGCTGTTACAGGCGGAGTAACAGCAATGACACCACCACAATTACCCACCTGTACAGCTGCCATGACAACTAACGAAATACCAGCGATATCATCATCATCATCGGCCAATGGTACTGCTGTGATTAACAACAACAACAACAATAATCATCATCACCATCCTACGTTAGAGGTATTAGCGGATCCCCAATTGCAGCAGCAATTAGAACAAGTACAACAACAAACACAAAACTGTGAAAATACAGCACAAACGCCCACAACACCAGCTGCTGACTGCGGAGCTGGTGGTGTGCACAGTACAGCACCCGCATCAACCAGCATCATGCATAAAACACAAGGTGCCAGTACCTCAAATGCCACAACAATAACATCAATATCAGCCTTATCACCCCAGACACCCACAGTAACAACACCCTCCTCAGCCCCGTTACCACATCCCTCACACACGCCCAATCCTCCCTCCGCTTATGCGTCGAGTCAAGTAACTCCCGTTGCCCGATCCAAACATCCACAACAGCAATTGTCCAGCATATCCAATCCCATGCACAAGGTGACGAAAAGAAAAGAGACACTGGAGGCGAAACGTGAACGTAAGGCGGCCAAGACATTGGCCATTATAACGGGAGCTTTTGTTGTTTGTTGGCTGCCGTTCTTTGCCATGGCCCTGATATTGCCGCTGTGCGAGAGTTGTGAAATTAACGATGCGGTCGCCTCGTTTTTCCTGTGGTTGGGCTATTTCAATTCAACGCTAAATCCTGTCATCTACACCATTTTCAGTCCGGAATTCCGTCAGGCCTTTAAGCGTATACTATTCGGCGGTCATAGACCGGTACACTATCGCAGTGGTAAATTATAAAAATACTATAATGATAAAAAGAATACTTTAGGTGAGTAAATGTTTGACTAATGTGATAATAATTTAATTTAAATTTTAGGTAAACAGTGTAATTAGAAATGCATTACAGATGGGTTTGATTTATAACGAACTGTTTTTTTTTTTCGTTTTCATAAACGAACTTATGGGTAACGTCGAATAATTTCAGAATTGCTGAACTGACTGATATAACATTTTCCATAGGTTTAAGAGTTCATGTTTAAATAAGAGGATCCACAAAATCCCAGAATGTGGGTCGTCAAAATAGGACATTTTCAAACTATTTCGAAAATTCCCCTAAAAGCTAATTTTACGAAAATTTAATCTACGAAGCAAATATTTCAAAAACTTCCTTTAAAAGCTAATAAAAATTTACTTAGCTAGTTAGTTAGTTAGTTAGTTAGTTAGTTAGTTAGTTAGTTAGTTAGTTAGTTAGTTAGTTAGTTAGTTAGTTAGTTAGTTAGTTAGTTAGTTAGTTAGTTAGTAGTTAGTTAGTTAGTTAGTTAGTTAGTTAGTATTAGTTAGTAGTTAGTTAGTTAGTTAGTTAGTTAGTTAGTTAGTTAGTTAGTAGTTAAGTTAGTTAGTTAGTTAGTTAGTAGTTAGTTAGTTAGTTAGTTAGTTAGTTAGTTAGTTAGTTAGTTAGTTAGTTTTAGTTATTTAGTAGTTAGTAGTAGTTAGTTAGTTAGTTAGTTAGTTAGTTAGTTAGTTAGTTAGTTAGTTAGTTAGTAGTTAGTTAGTTAGTTAGTTAGTTAGTTAGTTAGTTAGTAGTTAGTTAGTTAGTTAGTTAGTTAGTTAGTTAGTTAGTTAGTTAGTTAGTTAGTTAGTTAGTTAGTTAGTTAGTTAGTTAGTTAGTTAGTTAGTTAGTTAGTTAGTTAGTTAGTTAGTTAGTTAGTTAGTTAGTTAGTTAGTTAGTTAGTTAGTTAGTTAGTAGTTAGTTAGTTAGTTAGTTAGTAGTTAGTTAGTTAGTTAGTAGTTAGTTAGTTAGTTAGTAGTTCGTTAGTTAGTTAGTTAGTTAGTTAGTTAGTTAGTTAGTTAGTTAGTTAGTAGTTAGTAGTTAGTTAGTTAGTTAGTTAGTTAGGTAGTTAGTTAGTTAGTTAGTTAGTAGTTAGTTAGTTAGTTAGTTAGTTAGTTAGTTAGTTAGTAGTTAGTAGTTAGTTAGTTAGTTAGTTAGTTAGTTAGTTAGTTAGAGTAGTTAGTTAGTTAGTTAGTTAGTTAGTTAGTTAGTTAGTTAGTAGTTAGTTAGTTAGTAGTAGTTAGTTAGTAGTTAGTTAGTAGTTAGTAGTTAGTTAGTTAGTTAGTAGTAGTTAGTTAGTGTTAGTAGTAGTAGTTAGTTAGTAGTTAGTTAGTTAGTTAGTTAGGAGAGTTAGTTAGTAGTTAGTTAGTAGTTAGTAGTTAGTTAGTTAGTTAGTTAGTAGTTAGTTAGTTAGTTAGTTAGTAGTTAGTTAGTAGTTAGTTAGTTAGTAGTTAGTTAGTTAGTTAGTTAGTTAGTTAGTTAGTTAGTTAGTTAGTTAGGTAGTAGTTAGTAGTTAGTTAGTTAGTTAGTTAGTTAGTTAGTTAGTTAGTTAGTTAGTTAGTTAGTTAGTTAGTAGTTAGTTAGTTAGTTAGTAGTTAGTTAGTTAGTAGTTAGTTAGTTAGTTAGTTAGTTAGTTAGTTAGTTAGTTAGTTAGTTAGTTAGTTAGTTAGTTAGTTAGTTAGTTAGTTAGTTAGTTAGTTAGTTAGTTAGTTAGTTAGTTAGTTAGTTAGTTAGTTAGTTAGTTAGTTAGTTAGTTAGTAGTTAGTTAGTTAGTTAGTCTAGTTAGTAGTTAGTTAGTTAGTTAGTTAGTTAGTTAGTTAGTTAGTAGTTAGTTAGTTAGTTAGTTAGTTAGTTAGTAGTTAGTTAGTTAGTTAGTTAGTTAGTTAGTTAGTTAGTAGTTAGTTAGTTAGTAGTTAGTTAGTTAGTTAGTTAGTAGTTAGTTAGTTAGTTAGTTAGTTAGTTAGTTAGTAGTTAGTTAGTTAGTTAGTTAGTTAGTTAGTTAGTTAGTTAGTTAGTTAGTTAGTTAGTTAGTTAGTTAGTTAGTTAGTTAGTTAGTTAGTTAGTTAGTTAGTAGTTAGTTAGTTAGTTAGTTAGTTAGTAGTTAGTTAGTTAGTAGTTAGTTAGTTAGTAGTTAGTTAGTTAGTTAGTAGTTAGTTAGTTAGTTAGTTAGTTAGTTAGTTAGTTAGTTAGTTAGTTAGTTAGTTAGTTAGTTAGTTAGTTAGTAGTTAGTTAGTTAGTTAGTTAGTTAGTAGTTAGTTAGTTAGTAGTTAGTTAGTTAGTTAGTTAGTAGTTAGTTAGTTAGTTAGTTAGTTAGTTAGTTAGTTAGTTAGTTCGTTAGTTAGTTAGTTAGTTAGTTAGTTAGTTAGTTAGTAGTTAGTTAGTTAGTTAGTTAGTTAGTTAGTTAGTTAGTTAGTTAGTTAGTTAGTTAGTTAGTTAGTTAGTTAGTTAGTAGTTAGTTAGTTAGTTAGTTAGTTAGTTAGTTAGTTAGTTAGTTAGTTAGTTAGTTAGTTAGTTAGTTAGTTAGTTAGTTAGTTAGTTAGTTAGTTAGTTAGTTAGTTAGTTAGTTAGTTAGTTAGTTAGTGTGATAACAACAAATTCGTTTTCTACATCCAACATCTTCACATATACATCTTCCCTTTCTGCGGATCACTGATTCAAAATCAATACATTTTGACATTCTTTTCAATATTTCTAACAATGAAAACATTATTTCAAATTGTTGTCAAAAGAGAAAATATAAATGTGTTCCTTTGTTGAACACAATTTTTTTCCTATTTTTCTCCTAAAAGAAATTATATTTTTACGACAATGAAATGAAAAAAGAAAACTTTGAAAATGAAATCTCTTACTCATTGGATAAAACAGTTTATAAAGAAAGTTCTTTCATTATTTTCAGTTTTGCAAACAAAATGAGCTCAACGTACATATTTGCACTACTATTAATAAAAATATGTAAATGTCCACGCTTTCGTCAACATAATAATCAATTTAATTTGGACAACAGTTTTTTTAGTTAAGAAATTAATTTTTGGGTTTTGAAATTGCTTCATTAAATTAGCAAAAATGCATAATAAACTGTGAGAAGAAACTAAACATGGGCTGTAGACTAGATTTCCAAATAAATTATAATGAATTTTTAACAGCTACAAGGTACATAGATATGTAGTATCTGAAGACTAAAAATAAAAAGTATCCTTAGGAGATATAACGTCCTGAGTTCCAAAATTTTTACCTCAATTATGAAAACTAGTCTACTGTACTACATGTACTACAAAATGTAACGAATATCACTTAAGTACGTTCAATAATAGTAAAATTACGTATTACTCAGAAACACACAGCTTAAATATCCACATACATATTTATGTATGTATTTATATGTATGTATGTCCATGCGAGTTCATTTCGATTGAATAAGTGTGTAAATAATTGCAAGTTTTACGACACTTGTAATAGTATCAAAGTAGTTTTATGAAGAATTTATTGAATTATTATGTATGTATGTAATCGTTCCAATGTGTGTAAAAAGGTGTCTTATGTCACAGCACCTGCTGTAGATAATTATTTAATAATGCGACTGGTAGGGAGGAAAGATATTAATGAGTCCAACACAGTGAGAGAAAAGCAGTAGGTTTTTTAGGTATAGGATAGACTACATTCTAGACTATAGATTAGGGTAAAGACTAGAGTATAGACTAGACTATAGACTACAGTATATACAAGACTATGGACAAGACTAGACTATAGATTAGACTGTAGACTAGACTATAGAATAGACTATAGACTAGACTATAGACTAGACTAGATTATAGACTAGACTATAGACTAGACTAGACTATAGACTAGACTATAGACTAGACTATAGACTAGACTATAGACTAGACTATAGACTAGACTATAGACTAGACTATTGACTAGGACTATAGACTAGACAATAACCAGACATAGACCTAACTAGACTATAGACTAGACTATAGCTAGACTACAGACTAGACTATAGACTAGACTATCAGACTAGACTATAGACTAGACTATAGACTAGACTATAGATAGACAAGAGACTTAGACTATAGACTAGACTATAGACTAGACCATAGACTAGACTATAGACTAGACTATAGACTAGACTATAGACTAGACTATAGACTAGACTATAGACTAGACTATAGACTAGACTATAGACTAGACTATAGACTAGACTATAGACTAGACTATAGACTAGACTATAGACTAGACTATAGACTAGACTATAGACTAGACTATAGACTAGACAAGAGCTAGACAAGAGACTAGACTATAGAATAGACTATAGACTAGACAAGAGACTAGACTATAGACTAGACTATAGACTAGACTATAGACTAGACTATAGACTAGACTATAGACTAGACTATAGACTAGACTATAGACTAGACTATAGACTAGACTATAGACTAGACTATAGGACTATAGACTATAGATAGACTAGACTATAGACTAGACTATAGACTAGACTATAGACTAGACTATAGACTAGACTATAGACTAGACTATAGACTAGACTATAGACTAGACTATAGACTAGACTATAGACTAGACTATAGACTAGACTATAACTAGACTATAGACTAGACTATAGACTAGACTATAGACTAGACTATAGACTAGACTATAGACTAGACTATAGACTAGACTATAGACTAGACTATAGACTAGACTATAGACTAGACTATAGACTAGACTATAGACTAGACTATAGACTAGACTATAGACTAGACTATAGACTAGACTATAGACTAGACTATAGACTAGACTATAGACTAGACTATAGACTAGACTATAGACTAGACTATAGACTAGACTATAGACTAGACTATAGACTAGACTATAGACTAGACTATAGACTAGACTATAGACTAGACTATAGACTAGACTATAGACTAGACTATAGACTAGACTATAGACTAGACTATAGACTAGACTATAGACTAGACTATAGACTAGACTATAGACTAGACTATAGACTAGACTATAGACTAGACTATAGATAGACTATAGACTAGACTATAGACTAGACTATAGACTAGACTATAGACGATACTATAGACTAGACTATAGACTAGACTATAGACTAGACTATAGACTAGACTATAGACTAGACTATAGACTAGACTATAGACTAGACTATAGACTAGACTATAGACTAGACTATAGACTAGACTATAGACTAGACTATAGACTAGACATAGACTAGACTATAGACTAGACTATAGACTAGACTATAGACTAGACTATAGACTAGACTATAGACTAGACTATAGACTAGACTATGACTAGACTATAGACTAGACTATAGACTAGACTATAGACTAGACTATAGACTAGACTATAGACTAGACTATAGACTAGACTATAGACTAGACTATAGACTAGCTATAGACTAGACTAGACTAGATAGACTAGACTATAGACTAGACTATAGACTAGACTATAGACTAGACTATAGACTAGACTATAGACTAGACTATAGACTAGACTATAGACTAGACTATAGACTAGACTATAGACTAGACTATAGACTAGACTATAGACTAGACTATAGACTAGACTATAGACTAGACTATAGACTAGACTATAGACTAGACTAGACTAGACTAGACTAGACTAGACTAGACTAGACTAGACTAGACTAGACTAGACTAGACTAGACTAGACTAGACTAGACTAGACTAGACTAGACTAGACTAGACTAGACTAGACTAGACTAGACTAGACTAGACTAGACTAGACTAGACTAGACTAGACTAGACTAGACTAGACTAGACTAGACTAGACTAGACTAGACTAGACTAGACTAGACTAGACTAGACTAGACTATAGACTAGACTTTAGACTAGACTTTAGACTAGACTATAGACTAGACTATAGATCACTATACTATTGTCAACAGTAAGTGTTGAATATACTTTGTGCATTTTTTCACTTTCTTAATTTCCAATTTTATTCATTTCAACTTTTTTCTCTCCGTGTATATTCAATTTGATGTAACTAATGTTGCCATCTATTCACGGTATGTATTGATACATCGTATGTAAAGAAAAGTGTCATACCAATAAACCACTCCATCTCTTACACTTACAAACAGATATACGCACTCGTAGATATCTAGTGCTTGTATTAACTAAAAAAATTCAAATGTAAATGACACGATAATAACAAACAACACTACACAGTGGAGCCTATTATAGAAAAAGGTAATTCAGGATGTTACAGAAATATGTATGTATATACATACACATGTATGTATGGTTTTCTATCATCCAAAAAATACTATCAATTGCGTGTGTAACACATCAAATGAAGCCACTAAGCGATCTAGAATCGCTTGATACAATTCTTTTGAGTAAAACTTAGATATAGATTTCCATTTATTTTACATTCGCTCCCACTGTGCCGAATGAAAAATCAATTATTCATCATAGTTAAAAGGTGTTATGCGGAAATGTTCTAGAATACACAGAAATGGATGAAAGCATAACATTCAATTTTATAGAATTTATGTAGAAAAGTGTTATAATTTTTTCCAAATAAAAAATAAGTAGATTATTTTGTAAATTCAAAAAAAGTACTATTAAAATTTGACAAAAATTCTTTTGAAGAGGAATTGTTATCTTCAGCTAGTTTTTCTCCCATAAAAATATTCAAATTGATTGCATTTAATTAACAATCAAATGCAATTTCAAAAATTATGTTTTGAAGAATTTTAAGAAATTGATCGTTTTTGAAGGATTTTTTTAAATTTAGCGGAATTAATACATTTTGTAAGAAATAACACTAAATAACTTGATATAATTCAAAACAATTCGCACCATCTTATCTTCATTAATGGAAATGTTGAGTAAATATTTTGACTTTTCAAAAAAATTAACTTTGAAAATAAATGTTCATATTTTGAAAACAATGGTGTTTGTGAAGCAAACAAAATAAAACGAATAATAATAATAATTAATCAGCATTGTTTCTCAATTTAACTGATTGTATATGAAAATCAAAACCTCCTACTGCCAAATATATCACATTAACATACAAATCACTAAACATTCATTCATTCGTTCGTTAATTCATTCTTTCTTTCAACGCTCCCTGTAATCAAATATATTACTTATAGTAGAGTATTATTTTTATTATCATTATTCGAATCCTTAATTAACTTTGGAAAAAAACATTACTGTCTACACATAAATTTAACTTTAATTAGATAATAAATATGAAAATGAATTATTGCAATGTGATGCTGAAATGATGAAATTAATGCCAAACATTCATAATAATATACAAATAGTAGATATGTACTCATGTATATGTATGTATATCAGGAACAAAATACACGAAAAAGCACAAACTTATTTACTTAATTTATGTATCTAAGTATAACAAACATTTCATGAATGTATTTTATATTCGAAAATAAATTAAAATATATCAAGTTAATGGAATTCCATACAAACGAAACATACGCATAAAATTTAAGCCTATTTCGAACACTCGAATCATACTGTGCTACAAAATTAAATTTTGTAATTTTTTAAAACCATTTGTTAAATCTTTAAACATTAAACTATAGCCTAGACTATACACTAGACTAAAGACTAGACTATAGAATGGACTACAACGTAAACTATAAACTAGACTATAGAGTAGACTATATACAAGAATATAGACTAGACTATAGAATATACTGCATTATAAACTAGAACATAAACTAGACTATAACCTAGACTATAGACAAGAATATAGACTAGATTATAGACTAGATTAATTAGCAGACTATAGATCCGATCAGACTATAGAGTAAAGTATAGAGTAGAAAATAAAGTAAAGTAGACTATAGACTAGACTGTAGACTATACTATAGACTAGACTATAGATTATAGACTAAACCGCAGACTAGACTATAACCTAGACTATAAACTAGACTGTAGACTAGACTATAGTCTAGACTAAAGACTAGACTATAGACTAGACTATAGACTAGACTATAGACCAGACTATAGACTAGACTAGACTAGGCTATGACTAGACTATAGACTGGACTATAGACTAGACTATAGACTAGACTATAGACTAGACTATAGACTAGACTATAGACTAGACTATAGACTAGACTATAGACTAGACTATAGACTAGACTATAGACTAGACTATAGACTAGACTATAGACTAGACTATAGACTAGACTATAGACTAGACTATAGACTAGACTATAGACTAGACTATAGACTAGACTATAGACTAGACTATAGACTAGACTATAGACTAGACTATAGACTAGACTATAGACTAGACTATAGACTAGACTATAGACTAGACTATAGACTAGACTATAGACTAGACTATAGACTAGACTATAGACTAGACTATAGACTAGACTATAGACTAGACTATAGACTAGACTATAGACTAGACTATAGACTAGACTATAGACTAGACTATAGACTAGACTATAGACTAGACTATAGACTAGACTATAGACTAGACTATAGACTAGACTATAGACTAGACTATAGACTAGACTATAAGACTAGACTATAGACTAGACTATAGACTAGACTATAGACTAGACTATAGACTAGACTATATAGACTAGGACTATAGACTAGACTATAGACTAGACTATAGACTAGACTATAGACTAGACTATAGACTAGACTATAGACTAGACTATAGACTGGACTATAGACTAGGACTATAGACTAGACTATAGACTAGACTATAGACTAGACTATAGACTAGACTATAGACTAGACTATAGACTAGACTATAGACTAGACTATAGACTAGACTATAGCCTGACTATGACTAGGACTATAGACTAGACTATAGACTAGACTATAGACTAGGACTATAGACTAGACTATAGACTAGACTATAGACAGACTATAGACTAATTAGACTAGACTATAGACTAGACTATAGACTAGACTATAGACTAGACTATAGACTAGGACTATAGACTAGACTATAGACTAGACTATAGACTAGACTATAGACTAGGCTATAGACTAGACTAGACTATAGACTTGACTATAGACTAGACTATAGACTAGACTATAGACTAGACTATACTATAGACTATAGACTATAGACTAGACTATAGACTAGACTATAGACTAGACTATAGACTAGACTATAGACTTGACTATAGACTAGACTATAGACTAGGCTATAGGCTAGACTATAGACTAGGCTATAGGCTAGACTATAGACTAGACTATAGGCTAGACTATAGCCTAGACTATACACTAGACTATATTCTAGACTATAGACTAGACTATAGACTAGACTATAGACTAGACTATAGACTAGACAATAGACCAGACTATAGACTAGACAATAGACTAGACTATGGACTAGACTAGACAATAGACTAGACTAGACAATAGACTAGACTATAGACTAGACTATAGACTAGACTATAGACTATACTATAGACTAGACTATAAACTAGACTATAGACTAGACTATAGACTAGACTATAGACTAAACTATAGACTAGACTATAGACTAGACTATAGACTAGTCTATAGCCTAGTCTATTATTTTTTTCTAGACTATAGACTAGTCTATAGTCTAGTCTATTGCCTGGTGTGTTTTGATTTGAAATTGTTGGTCAAAACCTTGAGCTTAAATTGCTTATAACTTCGTTAAAACACGTTGAAATTAGGATCACTATTTTTCGATCACTTATATATTTTTCTTCAAAATTTGACCTAAAAACGCTTTTGACTTTTTTTAAAACTCGCTGAAATTTTTTTCAAAAAACAATTTATTGATCAAAACCTAAACAAATATCTATCACCTTGTCTGTATGTATGTATAATTAATTATTAATTCCTATTAAATTAAGTGTATTCTGGTACTTTTATATTTTAAAACTAAAGGCAGGGGCCAAAATTAAAACTTTTATCAAAACAATACTTGATGCTAAATAAGTACTCGTCTAGAGGGTTTGGTACGTAGCACTTGTTGTACTACTACTTCTACAACTACGACCACTTCTAAACAAAGTAAGTACTAGTACAAAAGTACTCATACTTACGGTTACAAAACTTTCCCTTTGTAATACCAATTCCATATTCAAATAAGTACTTATATTCTTCATACAGAGGATTCCAGCAACAAACTAATGATGTTGCTTTCACGTCTGTTTTCCGTTTCTCGTTTTGGTTTCGGTCTGTCGTATTATTGTCTTGATTTTCTAAGCTTTGCTCTTCTAAGTGAAAGCAAAAAAAAAGAAAATATGAATATGAGTAAATGAATGAATGCACGAAGATTTTTCCATAAGTAAGAAGCACATCATTGTATTCACTTGAACCTGTTTTGCCGTTTGCCTCCTCATCACGTGCATTACACAGTGTGTGTGTGACTATTGTAAAACCAGCTCGCGAAAGATGACATCCTTTGTAGTGGCAACCCATGGTCGCTTTAGTTAGTGGAACATTTAATAGTAAACGATGATAAATGTTTTGCAAACAGCTTGTAACCGCCTGAAGTTCCGCAAGTGCTACAGAAATTGTAGGTATTCTCTTAAAGAGCCAGTGAAGAATATAACCGAACAAGTTCACTCAGCTAGTCATCCATTCATTCGTTTCTTCTTTATGATTTGTGGCAAAAGAGCAAAGATGTTTAAAAGAAGTAATTGATGTGGAATAAAGATTGTCCATTTACTCTACTATAGGCTAGACTATAGACTAGAATATAGACTAGACTATAGACTAGACTATAGACTAGACTATAGACTATAGACTAGACTATAGACTAGACTATAGACTAGACTATAGACTAGACTATAGACTAGACTATAGACTAGACTATAGACTAGACTATAGACTAGACTACAGACTAGACTATAGACTAGACTACAGACTAGACTATAGACTAGACTATAGACTAGACTATAGACTAGACTATAGACTAGACTATAGACTAGACTATAGACTAGACTATAGACTAGACTATAGACTAGACTATAGACTAGACATAGACTAGACTACAGACTATACTATAGACTAGACTACAGACTAGACTATAGACCTAGACTATAGACTAGACTATAGACTAGACTATAGACTAGACTATAGACTAGACTATAGACTAGACTATAGACTAGACTATAGACTAGACTATAGACTAGACTATAGACTAGACTATAGACTAGACTATAGACTAGACTATAGACTAGACTATAGACTAGACTATAGACTAGACTATAGACTAGACTATAGACTAGACTATAGACTAGACTATAGACTAGACTATAGACTAGACTATAGACTAGACTATAGACTAGACTATAGACTAGACTATAGACTAGACTATAGACTAGACTATAGACTAGACTATAGACTAGACTATAGACTAGACTATAGACTAGACTATAGACTAGACTATAGACTAGACTATAGACTAGACTATAGACTAGACTATAGTATAGACTATAGTATAGACTAGACTATAGACTAGACTATAGACTAGACTATAGACTAGACTATAGACTAGACTATAGACTAGACTATAGACTAGACTATAGACTAGACTATAGACTAGACTATAGACTAGACTATAACTAGACTATAGACTAGACTATAGACTAGACTATAGACTAGACTTTAGACTAGACTATAGACTAGACTATAGACTAGACTATAGACTAGACTATAGACTAGACTATAGACTAGACTATAGACTAGACTATAGACTAGACTATAGACTAGACTGTAGACTAGACTATAGACTAGACTATAGACTAGACTATAGACTAGACTATAGACTAGACTATAGACTAGACTATAGACTAGACTATAGACTAGACTATAGACTAGACTAGACTAGACTATAGACTAGACTATAGACTAGACTATAGACTAGACTATATACTAGACTATAGACTAGACTATAGACTAGACTATGAGATACTATAGACTAGACTATAGACTAGACTATAGACTAGACTATAGACTAGACTATAGACTAGACTATAGACTAGACTAGACTAGATAGACTAGACTATAGACTAGACTATAGACTAGACTATAGACTAGACTATAAACTAGACTATAGACTAGACTATAGACTAGACTATAGACTAGACTAGACTAGACTATAGACTAGACTATAGACTAGACTATAGACTAGACTATAGACTAGACTATAGACTAGACTATAGACTAGACTATAGACTAGACTATAGACTAGACTATAGACGACTATAGACTAGACTATAGACTAGACTATAGACTAGACTATAGACTAGACTATAGACTAGACTATAGACTAGACTATAGACTAGACTATAGACTAGACTATAGACTAGACTATAGACTAGACTATAGACTAGACTATAGACTAGACTATAGACTAGACTAGACTATAGACTAGACTATAGACTAGACTATAGACTAGACTAGACTATAGACTAGACTATAGACTAGACTATAGACTAGACTATAGACTAGACTATAGACTAGACTATAGACTAGACTATAGACTAGACTATAGACTAGACTATAGACTAGACTATAGACTAGACTATAGACTAGACTATAGACTAGACTATAGACTAGACTATAGACTAGACTATAGACTAGACTATAGACTATAGACTACTATAGACTAGACTATAGACTAGACTAGACTAGACTATAGACTAGACTATAGACTAGACTATAGACTAGACTATAGACTTCACAAAATACTCTTCTTGTTGTGAAGAGTATTTTTTTAAGAACGTAAAAATAGTTTGAATTGATTTGATTATTTTACATAACATTTTTGAACAAACATTAAAATCTCTAGATAAAAGCAACATTAGATGAATTTAATGAAATTAGTGTAAAAAGTACTACTTGACGTGTATTTATATTTCGTTTAATGCGTGCCAACATCATTCATTTTACTTTACAAACCACTTCTCACTCTTTAAGCCCAGCAGTTCGCAGTGACTATCCCAAAGTAGTGGCGAATGCTTTCATATTTTCTTAATTATGAAATGTTAAAGTTGCGATTGATTTCCTTTGATTACAAATGTGACGATTGACTTCATCTCTTCATAACTAGGAGGCAGTCAACTTACCATAGATTTTCTCTCTGTATTACGAAGAGTACATATGTAAGTGTAAAATACTGCTGGGTCTGCTCTAACATTTACAATTATACACAGACTTTTTTATATACAAACAGTATAACAAATAATCATACTTAACGCCTTAAACTACACTTCATGGATTATCTTAAGACACATTTTTCTTTATTTTTCTTTTCTGTCTTTTTGCAATCATTGTTTTAAAACACAAACCAAAGTACACATTTAGGGGTATTAACAGCTTTTGAATATAAAATGAATTTTGCGGATATTTCAGATAACGAACGACAAACAGACAGACGGACGGACTAACTAGCAAAGGAATCGACCAAAAACCATCATAATTTCAAACTACTTAGCCATTATCATTAACAGCCAATCGAAATTCAATTCATTTTCAATGATTCAATGTTGCAGAACGATATCAGAGGAAATAAAGTAGAAATAGAAAGAAAAAACAAAATGAGCTTTGATATAGGAAAAAAATATGTGACAGAAAAAACGGAAATCGAAATTTTGTTAGTTAAGAACGAATAGTTAAGAAACTGTAAAAATGGATGTGAAGAAATTTACTTTAAATAAGAGAAAAAATATCACCCTAAATATTCTTAAATCAGAAGTAATATATTAATAAATTTGTCGAAAAATCAAGACGGGCTTTTAAATATGTAATATCTAGGCCAACTATAATTCGATTTACCTGAATAACAAACTCCTTGAAGAGAGATTAGTGAGTTTGTTCCGCTACTAAATGTAGGGTATAACTGTAGTTATTATATTTTCCCTTTGATATACAGACATACATAAATATGTATGTATGTATAAATATACTCAGTAAAAGTAAATGACCAACTTAGAAAAAATATTAATTTCAAACCATAATCTTACAAATGGCAAATGATGAATGACAAAATGAATGAATGACTGTTTTAAATGGCCCAGGAAATAAAATTTTACAGCTTAAGATTTAACGTTCTATTTAAACTAAAAAAAAATTCGAAATGAAAAATGAAGTCTTTAAGAAACATATAAACTTGCTGATTCTATATAAAATATTTTTAAAACACCGTCTCTAGTCTAGTTTTAGTCTAGCCTATAGTCTAGTCTCTAGTCTAGTTAATAGTCTTGCCTATAATCTAGTCTCTAGTCTAGTCTCTAGTCTAGTCTCTAGTCTAGTCCATAGTCTAGTCTCTAGTCCTAGTCTCTAGTCTAGTCTCTAGTATAGTCTCTAGTAAAGTCTCTAGTCTAGTCTCTAGTCTAGTCTTTAGTCTAGTCTCTAGTCTAGTCTCTAGTCTAGTCTCTAGTCTAGTCTCTAGTCTAGTCTCTAGTCTAGTCTCTAGTCTAGTCTCTTGTCTAGTCTCTAGTCTAGTCTCTAGTCTAGTCTCTAGTCTAGTCTCTAGTCTAGTCTCTAGTCTAGTCTCTAGTCTAGTCTCTAGTCTTGTCTCTAGTCTAGTCTCTAGTCTAGTCTCTAGTCTAGTCTATAGTCTAGTCTATAGTCTAGTCTCTAGTCTAGTCTCTAGTCTAGTCTCTAGTCTAGTCTCTAGTCTAGTCTAGTCTCTAGTCTAGTCTAGTCTTGTCTCTAGTCTAGTCTCTAGTCTAGTCTCTAGTCTAGTCTCTAGTCTAGTCTCTAGTCTAGTCTCTGGTCTAGTCTCTAGTCTAGTCTCTAGTCTTGTCTCTAGTCTAGTCTCTAGTCTAGTCTATAGTCTAGTCTCTAGTCTAGTCTCTAGTCTAGCCTCTAGTCTAGTCTCTAGTCTAGTCTCTTGTCTAGTCTCTAGTGTAGTCTCTTGTCTAGTGTATAGTCTGGTCTCTAGACTAGTCCCTAGTCTAGTCTAGTCTCTAGTCTAGTCTCTAGTCTAGTCTCTCGTCTAGTCTCTAGTCTAGTCTCTAGTCTAGTCTCTAGTCTAGTCTCTAGTCTAATCTCTAGTCTAGTCTCTAGTGGAGTCTCTAGTGGAGTCTCTAGTCAAGTCTCTAGTCTAGTCTCTAGTCTAATCTCTAGTCTAGTCTCTAGTGGAGTCTCTAGTGGAGTCTCTAGTCAAGTCTCTAGTCGAGTCTCTAGTCTAGTATCTAGTCTAGTCTAGTCTAGTCTATAGTCTAGTCTCTAGTCGAGTCTCTAGTCGAGTCTCTAGTCGAGTCTCTAGTCGAGTCTCTAGTCTAGTCTCTAGTCTAGTCTATAGTCTAGTCTATAGTCTAGTCTATAGTCTAGTCTATAGTCTAGTCTATAGTCTAGTCTATAGTCTAGTCTATAGTCTAGTCTATAGTCTAGTCTATAGTCTAGTCTATAGTCTAGTCTATAGTCTAGTCTATAGTCTAGTCTATAGTCTAGTCTATAGTCTAGTCTATAGTCTAGTCTATAGTCTAGTCTATAGTCTAGTCTATAGTCTAGTCTATAGTCTAGTCTATAGTCTAGTCTCTAGTCTAGTCTATAGTCTAGTCTATAGTCTAGTCTATAGTCAAGTCTATAGTCTAGTCTATAGTCTAGTCTATAGTCTAGTCTATAGTCTAGTCTATAGTCTAGTCTATAGTCTAGTCTATAGTCTAGTCTATAGTCTAGTCTATAGTCTAGTCTAATCTATAGTCTAGTCTATAGTCTAGTCTATAGTCTAATCTATAGTCTAGTCTATAGTCTAGTCTATAGTCTAGTCTATAGTCTAGTCTATAGTCTAGTCTATAGTCCAGTCTATAGTCTAGTCTATAGTCTAGTCTATAGTCTAGTCTATAGTCTAGTCTACAGTCTAGTCTATAGTTTAGTTTATAGTCTGGTCTATAGTCTAGTATTTAGTCTAGTCTATATTCTAGTCTCAAGTCTAGTCTATAGTCTAGTCTATAGTCTAGTCTATAGTCTAGTCTATAGTCTAGTCTATAGTCTAGTCTACAGTCTAGTCTATAGTCTAGTCTATAGTCTATTCTATAGTCTAGTCTATAGTCTAGTCTATAGTCTAAACTGTAGTCTAGTCTATAGTCTAGTCTATAGTCTAGTCTATAGTCTAGTCTACAGTCTAGTCTATAGTCTGGTCTATAGTCTAGTATTTATTCTAGTCTATATATACCATCGTGTCCTGCTTTTTGCTTATTTCAAGGATCTGGTTTTTGAAATAATTATTAATTATAAATTTTTGTCCTTTTTCTTTTCAGTTACCTAAAGGACCATACAATGAACACTGATTCAATAAAGAAAATAAAACTAAAGGATTTTGAAAAATACTAAAAGAAATAAAATTAAAAAAATACAAAAACTTAAATCAAAATGTTTAAAACAAATAAGTATTTAAAACCAAACTTTATGTACAATATGTAAAAAATATAAAAAAATCAAATTAAATTTAGAAAAAAAAAAAACAAATAATTTAAACTCAAATTGTTGTATATAAATATTAAATTTAACAATAAAGAAATAATAATAAATTTAATGATAACATTATAATAATAGTGAAATAATAATAAAAAAATAAATTAATTAATTATTACCTAGAAATGTTAATGTATGTAAATATTTGCATAGATAATATTTAAAATTTAAAAATACATATTCCTATACATATGTATATGCATTATAAATAAAGATGCCAATATTATGGAAAAAGTGTAATAATTGTACATAAATAAATATTAGTTATTTAAATTGTTTAATTTTTAAGTGTATTTACATTTGTATGTCTGTCTATTGTTACATAAATAAATGAAATATTAATATGTTACAAAAAATATTAAAATACAGTTTTACTCAATATACAAAATATTCTTAAATGTTTAAACATTAATGATAATAACTAAAACCTCTTACATACATTTCAACAATATTAAATAAATACTAAATAAATAAATTAATTGAAAGCATATCCTTGTTGAGTTTGATTACTGAATAATTTGAAAAAAAATTGTTTTTATACATATATTTATATTTACACACACACACGTAAATATTTAAATGAAATCAGTTAAATTAAGAAAATAAGTGGGTAAATTTTTATATTTAAAGCATATTATATATTAAGGGGATTATAGACTAGATCTTATTCCAGACTATGGACTTGAATATGATCCAGACTATGGACTACACTGCAGTCTAGACCATAAACTAGACTATATTCCAGACAAGACTATAGTTCAGACTTTTGACCTGACTATAGTTCGGACTATATGCATGACTCTAGTTCGGACTATTGATAAGACTATAGACAAGACTATATAGTCTTGTTTATAGTCTAAACTATAGACTTGCCTATAGTCTGAACTATAGTCTAGATCATAGTTTCGTCTATAGTCTGGACTATAGTCTTGTCTATAGCCTGGACTATAGTCCTGTCTATAGCCTAGACTATAGTCTTGTCCATAGTCTGGACTATAGTCTAATCTATATTCTGAACTATAGTCTTATCAATAGTCCGGGCTATAGTCTTGTCAATGGTCTTAACAATAGCCTAGTCTATAGTCTGAATAGTAGACTTATCTATAATTTGGTATATAGTCTGGACAAGAGCCTAGTCTATAATCTATAATCTCGACAAAAGTCTAGTCTATAATCTGGACTTCAGTTTTATCTGTAATCTGGACTACATTATTCTCTTTTATCTGGACTATAGTCTTGTCTATGGTCGAGTCTATTGTCTTGTCTATAATCTGGCCTATACTCTTGTCAATAGCCTGGAATAAATTCTTGTCTGTACTACAGTCTTGTCTATATTCTGAACTATAGCTTTGTCTATAGTCTAGAACATAGTATAGTCTATAGTCTGGACTATAGATATGACTACAATCCAGACTATAGACTATTCTGTAGCCTAGACTATATCCCAAACTATATATTCGATTACAGTCCACATTATAGACTAGACTGTAGTTTAGGCTATAAACTAGACTATAGTCTAGAATACCGTCTACATTGTTGTGTATAATATAGTCCATGCTATAAACTTGACAAAAGATAGTTCAGGCTATGGCCAAGACTAAACTTCAGACCATGGAATATTGACCAGACTAAAGACTAGACTATAAACTATATAGTCTAGTCTAGTAGACTAGACTAGACTATAGACTAGACTATAGACTAGACTATAGACTAGACTATAGACTAGACTATAGACTAGACTATAGACTAGACTATAGACTAGACTATAGACTAGACTATAGACTAGACTATAGACTAGACTATAGACTAGACTATAGACTAGACTATAGACTAGACTATAGACTAGACTATAGACTCTAGACTAGACTATAGACGACTATAGACTAGACTATAGACTAGACTATAGACTAGACTATAGACTAGACTATAGACTAGACTATAGACTAGACTATAGACTAGACTATAGACTAGACTATAGACTAGACTATAGACTAGACTATAGACTAGACTATAGACTAGACTATAGACTAGACTATAGACTAGACTATAGACTAGACTATAGACTAGACTATAGACTAGACTATAGACTAGACTATAGACTAGACTATAGACTAGACTATAGACTAGACTATAGACTAGACTATAGACTAGACTATAGACTAGACTATAGACTAGACTATAGACTAGACTATAGACTAGACTATAGACTAGACTATAGACTAGACTATAGACTAGACTATAGACTAGACTATAGACTAGACTATAGACTAGACTATAGACTAGACTATAGACTAGACTATAGACTAGACTATAGACTAGACTATAGACTAGACTATAGACTAGACTATAGACTAGACTATAGACTAGACTATAGACTAGACTATAGACTAGACTATAGACTAGACTATAGACTAGACTATAGACTAGACTATAGACTAGACTATAGACTAGACTATAGACTAGACTATAGACTAGACTATAGACTAGACTATAGACTAGACTATAGACTAGACTATAGACTAGACTATAGACTAGACTTAGACTATAGACTAGGCTATAGACTGGACTATAGACTAGACTATAGACTAGACTATAAACTAGACTATAGACTAGACTATAGACTAGACTATAGACTAGACTATAGACTAGACTATAGACTAGACTATAGACTAGACTATAGACTAGACTATAGACTAGACTATAGACTAGACTATAGACTAGACTATAGACTAGACTATAGACTAGACTATAGACTAGACTATAGACTAGACTATAGACTAGACTATAGACTAGACTATAGACTAGACTATAGACTAGACTATAGACTAGACTATAGACTAGACTATAGACTAGACTATAGACTAGACTATAGACTAGACTATAGACTAGACTATAGACTAGACTATAGACTAGACTATAGCCTAGACTATAGACTAGACTATAGACTAGACTATAGACTAGACTATAGACTAGACTATAGACTAGACTATAGACTAGACTATAGACTAGACTATAGACTAGACTATAGACTAGACTATAGACTAGACTATAGACTAGACTATAGACTAGACTATAGACTAGACTATAGACTAGACTATAGACTAGACTATAGACTAGACTATAGACTAGACTATAGACTAGACTATAGACTAGACTATAGACTAGACTATAGACTAGACTATAGACTAGACTATAGACTAGACTATAGACTAGACTATAGACTAGACTATAGACTAGACTATAGACTAGACTATAGACTAGACTATAGACTAGACTATAGACTAGACTATAGACTAGACTATAGACTAGACTATAGACTAGACTATAGACTAGACTATAGACTAGACTATAGACTAGACTATAGACTAGACTATAGACTAGACTATAGACTAGACTATAGACTAGACTATAGACTAGACTATAGACTAGACTATAGACTAGACTATAGACTAGACTATAGACTAGACTATAGACTAGACTATAGACTAGACTATAGACTAGACTATAGACTAGACTATAGACTAGACTATAGACTAGACTATAGACTAGACTATAGACTAGACTATAGACTAGACTATAGACTAGACTATAGACTAGACTATAGACTAGACTATAGACTAGACTATAGACTAGACTATAGACTAGACTATAGACTAGACTATAGACTAGACTATAGACTAGACTGTAGACTAGACTGTAGACTAGACTATAGACTAGACTATAGACTAGACTATAGACTAGACTATAGACTAGAATATAGACTAGACTATAGACTAGACTATAGACTAGACTATAGACTAGACTATAGACTAGACTATAGACTAGACTATAGACTAGACTATAGACTAGACTATAGACTAGACTATAGACTAGACTATAGACTAGACTATAGACTAGACTATAGACTAGACTATAGACTAGACTATAGACTAGACTATAGACTAGACTATAGACTAGACTATAGTCTAGACTATAGACTAGACTATAGACTAGACTATAGACTAGACTATAGACAAGACTATAGACAAGACTATAAAATAGACTATATACTAGACTATAAAATAGACAATATACAAGACTATATACTAAATAGACTAGACTATACACTAGACCATAGACTAGACTGTAGACTAAACTATCGACTAGACTATAGACAAGACTATAGACTAGACTATAGACTAGAATATAGACTAGACTATAAACAAGACTATAGTATAGACTATGGACTATACTATAGACTAAACTATAGACTATATTATAGACTAAACTATAGACAAGACTATGGACTAGACTATAGACTAAACTAACGACAAAACTATAGACTATACTATAGACCTGACTAGACTTTAGACTAGGCTATAGACTAGACTATAGACCAGACTTTAGACTAGACTATAGATTATTCTACAGACTAGATTATACTATAGACTATATTATAGACTATAAATCCTTCTATTGACTGTACTAACATTCTAAATAATTGTAAACATTTCCTTTCACTTCAAAGCATTAAAAAGCAGAAAGAAAATTACCTGTGCCCACTGTATCCATAATATTATTTATTTAACTTATAAAACGTGTGTAAACTTCTTATAAATTCTATTTAATTCTTGTACAATTTTCTAAAACATCTAATATGGAATCACTAAAACTGAAAATCAAATACATTTACTGTTAAAACAATAAATATAAAAATTAAAAAAATATATATGATATTTTTTATATTATTTAAAAAAAAAAACAAATCGACTACTAACTAAAAACATTTAATTAATAACTAGAAAAAATTATTTGTTCATGTTACAGACAGCTAAATAACAACTTAATTAATTTATATATAAATACAAATTTGAAAAAAAAATCAAACTGTAACTAATAGATTTAAACAAAAATTTAATTAGTTAAAGAAAATTGTATATAAAATTTAATAATAATATTTCATGATTATTTACTGTTTTTGTTTTAAAGACTATAAAAACTAAAATGTTGTTCAAATATAAATATTTATAAATTAGCAAAAACAAAAACCGAAAATTTAAATTAAAAATTAAAATACAATAAATTCAGTTTAGGCAAATATACATACATACATGCATTCATACCATACACATACATACATAAATATATATATAAATATTTAGTGTTTTAATAAAAACAAAATGTTCTAATGAAAATGAAAAATATCAAGAATTCATTAAAATTTATTATTATAAAATTTACATACAGACATTAAAATTAACAAAAAAAAATAATAATGAAAAAAAAACTACTTGACAAAAATGTAACAAACAAATTTAAACACCAAACTATTCGGGAAAAATGGGTAAAAATGTTTAATATAAAATTTCAACTAAAGAAACAAAATAACAACAACTATTACTTGTATATTTAATTATAAATTTCAAAAACATATTTAATATAAAAGAAAAACTACAACAATATTAATAATAAATATAACAACAACAACTGCTGCTACTAAGTTTTAGTTAAGTAATTTAATTAATAATTCATAAAAATTAATTGGTTTATTGAACAAAAAAAAAACAAAACAAAAACAAAATGCTCATGTAAACAAAAAACCCTCTCAAAATTGTATTATATTATAATAATAAATGAAAAGTGTAAACATTAGGGGTATAACCAAAATTCAAATGTTACAGTTAAAATGAAAACTGTTTATTGGAAAGTATTATTTTAAAATTTATTTAAAATGTATCACCCCCCTAATATTTATATCAGCAAACTAATAATTTTTATTTACATATGTTTCAGTTACATTTGAAACTTTAAAAAAATACAGTATTAATTATGATTGTTTTGTTAAACGATTGAAAGGGCCTCTACCCTTTCATTGATTCTTACTTTAATAAAAGGAGGACTGGGCGGATTAACGCTTCAAAATTGTTTTATCACTTTCATTTCATTGAACGATTTTATTCATGACAATTGTTTATAAATTTAAAAATTCTATGAAAATTTAAAATTTACATATGTATGTAAAGTGCAGATTATAGACCAGTCTATATCCTAGACTATAAACTATAAACTAAACTGAAGACTAATCTATAGTTCAGACTAAGGACTATAATCCAAATTATAAAAGAGACTATATTATACACTATTGTCCATAGACTGGAATAGACTGTAGTCCAGATTATAGAATAGTCTAAGCATAAACTATACTCCAAACTATGGAACGATCTATAGTCCAGACTATAGAATGAACTATAGACCAGATCATAGAATAGACTATAGTCCAAAATATAGAATAAACTATAGTTCAGACTATAAAATATATTATAGTCCCGACTAAGGATTATATAATAGTCTATAGTCCAGACTATAGAATGGACTATAGGCCAGACTATAGAATAAACTATAGAGTGGACTATAGTCCAGACTATAGAATAGACTATAGAGTGGACTATAGAGTGGACTATAGTCCAGACTATAGAATAGACTATAGAGTAGCCTATAAAGCGGACTATAGAGTGGACTATAGAATAGACTATAGAGTGGACTATAGTCCTGACTATAGAGTGGACTATAGTCCAGACTATAGAATAGAGTATAAAGTGGACTATAGAGTAGGCTATAGAATAGACTATAGAGTAGCCTACAAAGTGGACTATAGTCCAGACTATAGAATAGATTATAGAGTGGACTATAGAATAGACTATAGAGTGGACTATAGTCCAGACTATAGAATAGAGTATAAAGTGGACTATAGAGTAGACTATAGAATAGACTATAGAGTAGCCTATAGAGTGGACTATAGAATAGACTATAGAGTGGACTATAGTCCAGACTATAGAATAGAGTATAAAGTGGACTATAGAGTAGACTATAGAATAGTCTATAGAGTAGCCTATAGAGTGGACTATAGTCCAGACTATAGGATAGATTATAGAGTGGACTATAGCATAGACTATAGAGTGGACTATAGTCCAGACTATAGAATAGACTATAGAGTGGACTATAGTCCAGACTATAGAATAGACTATAGAGTAGCCTATAAAGCGGACTATAGAGTGGACTATAGAGTGGACTATAGTCCTGACTATAGAGTGGACTATAGTCCTGACTATAGAGTGGACTATAGTCCTGACTATAGAGTGGACTATAGTCCAGACTATAGAATAGAGTATAAAGTGGACTATAGAGTAGACTATAGAATAGGCTACTCTATATAGCCTATAGAGTGGACTATATTCCAGACTATAGAATAGATTATAGGGTAGACTATAGAATAGACTATAGAGTGGACTAGTCCAGACTATACAATAGTGTATAGTCTATAGAGTGCACTTTCGATCAGACCATAGCACTATAGAATAGTTTATAGTATAGAATAGTCTATAGTAGAGAATAGTCTATAGTATAGAATAGACTATAGTCTATTTAAAATTAAAATTTATACACAAGATTTTAAAAATTTTCATTTAATTTCGAAAATTTAAAGAAATCAAAAAAGTCTTGAAAAATTTTCAAAAAGATTCCACTATATAAAATCCAAAATAATCATATTTAGTACTGTTTCGAAAAAAAAAAATCTAACTACTTTATTCATTATATGAAATCTAAAAACTATTGAAATTAATTGTAAATTTGTTACAAATATCAAAACAAACAAAAACTAATTAATAAAATTATTAAAATTATTTAAAATAATTTTAAGTTTGTCTCTAGGAGATTACTTTATTTTGAATTATTTGACTTTACTTTTTTTTATAAAAATAAAAATTTAACTAATTTATAAAATTCACAATCTCTAGAGCCCCGAGATTGTGGAATTTTATATAAACAAAATTGAAAGAAAAATAATATTTAATGAAAAACTAAAACACATTTCAAATATTTCATCTAAAACTAAAGTGTTTACATTTTCAAAATTTAAGTTTAAAGATTTTTTAATTAAAATAATATTTAATAAAAAGTTCTAAAATTTGTATGTTTTAATTTAAAAATATATAAAAAAAAATTATTGAAAAATAATAAAAATAAAACAAATAAAATGATTTATTGACTAAAAAATTACAAAGAATCGAGTTTTAATAAGTTATTGTTACACAGTGGATAACTAACTAACTAACTAACTAACTAACTAACTACTAACTAACTAACTAACTAACTAACTAACTACTAACTAACTAACTAACTACTAACTAACTACTAACTAACTAACTAACTAACTAACTAACTAACTAACTAACTAACTAACTAACTAACTAACTAACTAACTAACTAACTACTAACTAACTAACTAACTAACTAACTAACTAACTAACTAACTAACTAACTAACTAACTAACTAACTAACTAACTAACTAACTAACTAACTAACTAACTAACTAACTAACTAACTAACTACTAACTAACTAACTAACTAACTAACTAACTAACTAACTAACTAACTAACTACTAACTAACTAACTAACTAACTACTAACTAACTAACTAACTAACTAACTAACTAACTAACTAACTAACTAACTAACTAACTAACTAACTAACTAACTAACTAACTAACTAACTAACTAACTAACTAACTAACTACTAACTAACTAACTAACTAACTAACTAACTAACTAACTAACTAACTACTAACTAACTAACTAACTAACTAACTACTAACTAACTAACTAACTAACTAACTAACTAACTACTAACTAACTAACTAACTAACTAACTAACTAACTAACTAACTAACTAACTAACTAACTAACTAACTAACTAACTAACTAACCTAACTAACTAACTAACTAACTAACTAACTAACTAACTAACTAACTAACTAACTAACTAACTAACTAACTAACTAACTAACTACTAACTAACTAACTAACTAACTAACTAACTAACTAACTAACTAACTAACTAACTAACTAACTAACTAACTAACTAACTAACTAACTAACTAACTAACTAACTAACTAACTAACTACTAACTAACTACTAACTAACTAACTAACTAACTAACTAACTAACTAACTAACTAACTAACTAACTAACTAACTAACTAACTAACTAACTAACTAACTAACTAACTAACTAACTAACTAACTAACTAACTAACTAACTAACTAACTAACTAACTAACTAACTAACTAACTAACTAACTAACTAACTAACTAACTAACTAACTAACTAACTAACTAACTAACTAACTAACTAACTAACTAACTAACTAACTAACTAACTAACTAACTAACTAACTAACTAACTAACTAACTAACTAACTAACTAACTAACTAACTAACTAACTAACTAACTAACTAACTAACTAACTAACTAACTAACTAACTAACTAACTAACTAACTAACTAACTAACTAACTAACTAACTAACTAACTAACTAACTAACTAACTAACTAACTACTAACTAACTACTAACTAACTAACTAACTACTAACTAACTAACTAACTAACTAACTAACTAACTAACTAACTACTAACTAACTAACTAACTACTAACCTAACTAACTACTAACTAACTAACTAACTAACTAACTAACTAACTAACTAACTAACTAACTAACGAACTAACTAACTAACTACTAACTAACTAACTAACTAACTAACTAACTAACTAACTAACTAACTAACTACTAACTAACTAACTAACCTAACTAACTAACTAACTAACTAACTAACTAACTAACTAACTAACTAACTAACTAACTAACTAACTAACTAACTAACTAACTAACTAACTAACTAACTAACTAACTACTAACTAACTAACTAACTAACTAACTACTACTAACTACTACTAATACTACTAACTAACTAACTAACTAAACTAACTAACTAACTAACTACTAACTAACTAACTAACTACGAACTAACTAACTACTAACTAACTAACTAACTAACTAACTACTAACTAACTAACTAACTAACTAACTAACTAACTAACTAACTAACAGATTTCCGATACGAAGAGCTTTTTCGATGTGCCACAATTTATTTATTTCCGTTTAGTAATTTAAATTAAAATTACATTTATTTTATACTAAATCATATACCCTCCTCATACAACCCTGTACAAAAATATAGCCAAGACAACAACCTTACCATATGACATTTATATTTTGCTGTGTTTAGTCAACACAACAACTGACAGCCAAAAAAATATTGGCGGCAAAAAACCAAAACAAACTAGAAAGTGTGTAAATAATAAAAGAATAGAAAGAAAAACCTCAACATTCACAACTTTGCTATTCTTTGATATTGCACTAATTATTCCTTAATTATTTAAGTTCTTGTAATAATTTGTTCTATGTTTTAAGAGAAAAAAAAATGTTAAATTTAAATTGTGTGATTTGTGCCGAACTCTTTAATGCATCCGATGATGTGCATGTCACCAGTTGTGGACACATGTTCCACATAGCCTGCCTAAGTCAATGGCTACAAAGGTATGTTTTTGTTTGTATTTTGTAGATTTTTATAATTGTTTCTTTGCTGTGCCTTAGATCGAAAACCTGCCCCCAGTGCCGTAATAAATGTACGGATCGTAATATTATAAGAGTTTACTTTAATTTGGCCAATCTAGATGTCAGTCGCATTGATGTTGGTTCACTGCAGGAACAGTTGGACAATGTTCAGCTACAGTTGAAGGTTAAAGAAAAGGATTTACAAAAGTCCGCCGATCAAATAAAAGATTCCAAAGAGACACAAAAGAAATGCATGTAAGTTTCTCAAAAATATTTTTTACTAAATTGGCGACAGTTCAACAAGCATTATTAATACTTTTCTTGAATAATTTCTAATCCTTGAACAAATTTCATTATACTCATAGGAAAACCATAGCTGGTCTAGAAAAGGATTTACAAAGCAAAAGTTTCCTTATACTCAACTATGCTGAAAAGGTAAATTTTCTTTAGAGAAAATGAATTAAAACTATAAATTCAAAAAAAACTTCTTAATTTTCAGACAAAAATGCTGGAATCTCAGGTGAAAGCCATGGAGAATCTACGTAAAGAAAATAAAAATTTAAAACTTCAAATAGATGCCATGGAAGGTATAAATACATTATTAACATCAACCATGAGTGATGCTGAGAAAATGCTGCAGAATGAAAGTGATCCGAAGATTTTATCCGTTTGGGTGGCGACTTTAAAGAGGTAAAAAAGATTACAAATCAAAGTTGATTTTCTTGTAAAACATGATTTTTCCAGAGAAAAGTTATTTTCTAGTAAAAAGTTGCTAATCTAGTGAAAACTTGCTTTTCTTGTGAAAGGTTGTTTTTCTAGTGAAATCTGCTTTTCTAGTGAAATCTTGCTTTTCTAGTGAAAAGTTGCTTTGCTGATGAAAAGTTGCTTTTTTGATGAACAGTTACTTTTCTGATGAAAAGTTGCTTTTCTGATGAAAAGTTACTTGTCTGATGAAAAGTTGCTTTTCTGATGAAAAGTTGCTTTTCTGATGAAAAGTTGCTTTTCTGATGAAAAGTTGCTTTTCTGATGAAAAGTTGCTTTTTTGATGAAAAGTTGCTTTGCTGATGAAAAGTTGCTTTTCTGATGAAAAGTTGCTTTGCTGATGAAAAGTTGCTTTTCTGATGAACAGTTACTTTTCTGATGGAAAGTTGCTTTTCTGATGAAAAATTACTTTTCTGATGAACAGTTACTTTTCTGATGGAAAGTTGCTTTTCTGATGAAAAGTTGCTTTTCTGATGAAAAGTTGCTTTTCTGATGAAAAGTTGCTTTACTGATGAAAAGTTGCTTCGCTGACGAGAAGTTGCTATTCTTACGAAAAGTTGCTTTTCTGATGAAAAGAATTTTTTTGATGAAAAGTTGCTTTTGTAATGGAAAGTAGCTTTTCTGATGAAAAGTTGTTTTGCTGATGAAAAGTTGCTTTGCGGATGAAAAGTTGCTTATCTGATGAAAAGTTGCTTTTATAATGGAAAGTAGCATTTCTGATGAAAAGTTACTTTTCTAATGAAAAGTTGCTTTTTTGATGAAAAGTTGCTTTTTTGATGAAAAGTTGCTTTTCTGATGAAAAGTTGCTTTTCTGATGAAAGTTGCTTTTCTGATGAAAAGTTGCTTTTCTGATGAAAAGTTGCTTTTCTGATGAAAAGTTGCTTTGCTGATGAAAAGTTGCTTTGCTGATGAAAAGTTGCTTTTCTGACGAAAAGTAGCTTTTCTGATGAAAAGTTGCTTTTCTAGCGAAAAGTTGCTTTTCTGATGAAAAGATGCTTTTCTAACGAAAAGTTGCTTTTCTAACGAAAAGTTGCTTTTCTTATAAAAAGTTGCTTTTCTAATGAAAAGTTTTGAAAGCAGTTTTTTTATGAAAAGTTGCTTGCTGACGAAAACTTGCTTTTCTGATGAAAAGTTGTTTTGCTGATGAAAAGTTGCTTTTCTGATGAAAAGTTGCTTTTATAATGGAAAGTAGCATTTCTGATGAATAATTGCTTTTCTAATGAAAAGTTGATGAAAAGTATATTTTTTGTTCAAAATTAACCTTTCTTCTGAAAACCAAAATACTTTCGAAAACATTTATTTTAAAATGTAAAATAAATTTTTCTTTGCAGAGAATTAAGAGTGTGCGAAACCAAAAAGGCTGATATGCGTAATGTTTTAAAAGTTGTACAAAATGATTTGCGCAAAGAAATCGATCAAAGAAAGTAAGTTTTTAAAGAAATAAAAAATCCCTATGAGCCATAGAATAATTTTTTAATCAAATACCTAATTTACAGAAAACAAGAAGAAAGAATATCCCAGTTAGAAAGTGAAAATTATCAATTATTAGAAAAGGTATTTATTTTAAAATATTTAACAAACTGTCAAAAGTTTTAACATATGCTTGTAATGCTTGTAATCATTATAGATAAAAGGTTTAGAGGCCACCATTAAAAAGAGCAATAACAATAATAATAATAACTATGATGCTGAAAAATCCCTTAATGGTAGTATTGGTTTAAATACTGCTTGCAATGATAGTTTAGAAATAATGTCACCACCAGTAGCAAAAATTAAAGAAGAGAAACGTTTAACTATATCGCCCACAATTGTAAGTTAATTATTATACACAGTACATGTAAAATGTTATTAAACTTTTGTTTTTCTGTTTAACAATTTAGAAAGATAATATCAAAAAAATTGAGGAATCTTCATCACCTTATTTGAATATAAAATCCTGTAGTGTTCTCCTGCCACCTTTGTTAATGAAAAATCATGAAAATCGTATTAGCAACAATACCAAACCCATGGGCAATAAGTTAACCGTATTGAAAATTTCACCCACAAAACCGGCCTTAGGAGCGATACGCAAAACCAGAAGTGACTTAAGTCAAAAGGTAAAAAATATTAAAAATAATGATTTAAAAGTTTGTTGTAAATTACTTTCTAATTATTTGCAGTATTCTATATTAAAAAAACCTCGCTTGGATTTGGCAGCCAGTTCAGGTTCTTCGGGCTCTACTATGAAACCTTTAGCTCCTAACTTTGTGTTTAATGGTTTTGGTGGCTCTGAACGTGTGGATCCTTTTGAAAGTAAACTCAATTCCGATGATGATTGTCAAGTAGTTAGTGAAACTAAAGAACAAACTGAAGTAAAACCAACAAAACCTGCTCCTACCTCAAGTATACATAGTCGTCTGAAATCTGGTGGTTTGCGTAATTTCAAATTAACCAAGTGATTTTGTTCCCCCTTTAGTCCCTAAGTTTTTTTGTTTAAAAAATAACTGAATTTAAATCTTAGTTTAAAAAAAAATATATATTTTTTTATAGTTAGTGAAGGTTAATAAATTATTTTTATGTTTCTTATATATGTCATTTATTTCCTTAAATTTCCTTAATGCAAATTTAATTTATTATGTTTTTTTTTTTTTTTGTTCATTATCCTTAACTGTTTAATTTAATAGTGTAATCTGTGCCTGTACAATAATATATATTAAATGGTAAAGAATTTACTTAATTGCTTATTAATTAAAACAAAATTATATTTTTTGTTAATCATTTATAAATTTGATATAATTTCATTTTATAAAATTCCATTTAATTTATAAATAAAATCAATTTTGTACATTTCATCTAAAGTTTGGTTTTATTTTTATAGTCCAAACAGGTATCCTTTGTCTGACATTATATTATTTGATGAAAGAAGACTATAAACTAGAATATAGACTTGTCTATATACTAGACTATAAACAAGACTATAGACTAGACTATAAACTAGACTATAGACTAGACTATAGACCAGGCTATAGACTAGACTATAGACTAAACTATAAACTAGACTATAAACTAGACTATAGACTAGACTATAGACCAGGCTATAGACTAGACTATAGACAAGACTATAGACTAGAATAAATACTAGACTATACACTCGTCTAAAGACTAGACTATATATTAGACTATGGACAAGACTTTAGACTAGAATATAGACAAAACTATAGACTAGATTATAGTCTATAGTAGGGTTCTATAAATCGACTTTCGAATAGTCGAACAATCGACTTTTTGTCGAAAAAGTCGAAGTCGACTATTTTGTTCCAAAAAAGTCGATAACTCGACTATCGTCTGTGAAAAAAGTCGAAAAGTCGACTTTGTGAATAAAAGTCGAAAAAAGTCGAAAAGTCTGAAAGTCGATAAGTCGAAAAAAGTCGATAAGTCGAAAAAAGTCGAATAAAGTCGAAAAAAGTCGAAGAAAGTCGAGAAGTCGTAAAAAGTCGAAAAGCCGAAAAAAGTCGGAAAAAGTCGAAAAATCGAAAATTGTAAAAACAAGTCAAAAATAGTCTGTGAAAAAAGTCGAAAAGTCGACTTTGTGAATAAAAGTCGAAAAGTCTGAAAGTCGAAAAAAGTCTGAAAGTCGAAAAAAGTCGATAAGTCGAAAAAAGTCGATAAGTCGAAAAAAGTCGAATAAAGTCGAAAAAAGTCGAAAAAAGTCGAATAAAGTCGAAAAAAGTCGAAGAAAGTCGAAAAAAGTCGAGAAGTCGTAAGAAGTCGAAAAACCGAAAAAAGTCGAAAAGTCGAAAATTGTAAAAACAAGTCAAAAATAGTCAAAAATTCGTCTGTGAAAAAAGTCGAAAAGTCGACTTTGTGAATAAAAGTCGAAAAGTCTGAAAGTCGAAGAAAGTCGAAGAAAGTCGAAAAAAGTCGAGAAGTCGTAAAAAGTCGAAAAGTCGGAAAAACTCGAAAAAAGTCAAAAAATAGTCGGAAAAAAGTAGAAAGAAGTCGAAAATAGTCAAAAAGTCGGAAAAAGTCGAAAAAAGTCGGAAAAAGTCGACTATTTATAAAATACTTATAGTCGACTTTTATTTAAATGAAAAAAGTCGAAAAGTCGAAAAATCGACTTTTCATAAAATGCAAAAAGTCGACTTTTAACTAAATGAAAAAAGTCGAAAAGTCGACTTTTCGTTTCAACTATAGAACCCTAGTCTATAGTATACTCTATAATCTAGTCCATTGTCTATAGTCCAGTCTATAGTCTAGTCTATTGTCTAGTCTATAGTCTAGTCTATAGTCTAGCCTATAATCTAGTCTATAGTCTAGTCTATAGTATAGTCTACAACCTAGTCTATAGTATAGACTAGACAATAGACTAGACTATAGACCAGACAATAGAGTAGACTATAGACTAGACTATAGAATAGACTATATACCATACTATAGACTAAACTATATACTAGACTATAGTCTAGTCTATAGAGTAGTCTATAGTTTAGTGTAGACTATAGACTATACTATATACTACACTATAGACTAGATTATAGTCAGTCAGACTAGACTATAGACTAGACAATAAGGTAAAATTGTGTTTATTAATAAATAATGTTTATGGTCTTTTTAAAAGGGGATGAAAAATTTTAAATTTGCATAAAAATTCAAAAAGTTACCATCCTAATATTCATCCTCTTATAAAATGATTAAGAAATTTTCAAGTTTGAAATACATTTGAATGTATGTATGTATAAACATAACATTTTCTTTATTTTATTTAGCAAAGTCAACAACCATTCGCTCTTTTAATTCAACTGTAAAAATTAAATTTTAATATATTCTGTTAAGAAATTTTATTTACCTTGTTAATAACTTCCATTTCCGTTGCCACTAATCTATTGATTAGTTTTCATTATTTTTCTTAACTACAGAATTTTCACTATTTCACACTTTCATATCTACTACTCCTTTTCTTTATTGCCATTTTTAACATATGGCTTTATTTACATTGCTTTTATCTTTACAAATATAAACACTGCACTAACACTCTGTTATTAAGTAAACAATAACAACAAAAGGAAAAAGCAACCGTTACGGGATCTTGAAAATTAGACAACTCAACACATTTTTTGCTTTTTTCATATTTCATTTTATATTTTCTTTAAGCCTTTTTTCTTTCTTAATTTGCTCTGCTTTTTAAGCTTTCTTTTTTTCTTAACATTTCTCACTAACACTTTAACACTCTTTGTATAAACGCTACGAACGGCCCGATAAAAAGGAAACAACGCTCGGCACATAATTTCTAACAAATTTTCTAACAATATTTTTCGATATTTCTTTTAAGATTTTTAAGGAAATTATTTTGCATAACAATAAAACTATACTTTTATTATATTTTTATGTAAAAATATTTAAATATTCTTGATTGTTTTCTTTATAAATTAAGAAAAACCCTAAGACACTACTTCTAACCAACCGAGCCGTCTGAAAATTGCGCGAGAACTAAATCTAGCAGAGTATGTATCCCAGTAATCAAGAGAAATGTCAAAAGCTTATGATTGACAGGTGGTAAAAGGCTGTAAGTTAATGTGAATGCGCGACTTACTAAAGTAATTGTTTAAATTGGGAACTTACTAGTAGCAGGATTAGACAATGTAATGCTGGAGGAAATTTTAGTCTATAGTCTAGTCTATAGTCTAGTCTATAGTCTAGTCTATAGTCTAGTCTATAGTCTAGTCTATAGTCTAGTCTATAGTCTAGTCTATAGTCTAGTCTATAGTCTAGTCTATAGTCTAGTCTATAGTCTAGTCTATAGTCTAGTCTATAGTCTAGTCTATAGTCTAGTCTATAGTCTAGTCTATAGTCTAGTCTATAGTCTAGTCTATAGTCTAGTCTATAGTCTAGTCTATAGTCTAGTCTATAGTCTAGTCTATAGTCTAGTCTATAGTCTAGTCTATAGTCTAGTCTATAGTCTAGTCTATAGTCTAGTCTATAGTCTAGTCTATAGTCTAGTCTATAGTCTAGTCTATAGTCTAGTCTATAGTCTAGTCTATAGTCTAGTCTATAGTCTAGTCTATAGTCTAGTCTATAGTCTAGTCTATAGTCCTAGTCTATAGTCTAGTCTATAGTCTAGTCTATAGTCTAGTCTATAGTCTAGTCTATAGTCTAGTCTATAGTCTAGTCTATAGTCTAGTCTATAGTCTAGTCTATAGTCTAGTCTATAGTCTAGTCTATAGTCTAGTCTATAGTCTAGTCTATAGTCTAGTCTATAGTCTAGTCTATAGTCTAGTCTATAGTCTAGTCTATAGTCTAGTCTATAGTCTAGTCTATAGTCTAGTCTATAGTCTAGTCTATAGTCTAGTCTATAGTCTAGTCTATAGTCTAGTCTATAGTCTAGTCTATAGTCTAGTCTATAGTCTAGTCTATAGTCTAGTCTATAGTCTAGTCTATAGTCTAGTCTATAGTCTAGTCTATAGTCTAGTCTATAGTCTAGTCTATAGTCTAGTCTATAGTCTAGTCTATAGTCTAGTCTATAGTCTAGTCTATAGTCTAGTCTATAGTCTAGTCTATAGTCTAGTCTATAGTCTAGTCTATAGTCTAGTCTATAGTCTAGTCTATAGTCTAGTCTATAGTCTAGTCTATAGTCTAGTCTATAGTCTAGTCTATAGTCTAGTCTATAGTCTAGTCTATAGTCTAGTCTATAGTCTAGTCTATAGTCTAGTCTATAGTCTAGTCTATAGTCTAGTCTATAGTCTAGTCTATAGTCTAGTCTATAGTCTAGTCTATAGTCTAGTCTATAGTCTAGTCTATAGTCTAGTCTATAGTCTAGTCTATAGTCTAGTCTATAGTCTAGTCTATAGTCTAGTCTATAGTCTAGTCTATAGTCTAGTCTATAGTCTAGTCTATAGTCTAGTCTATAGTCTAGTCTATAGTCTAGTCTATAGTCTAGTCTATAGTCTAGTCTATAGTCTAGTCTATAGTCTAGTCTATAGTCTAGTCTATAGTCTAGTCTATAGTCTAGTCTATAGTCTAGTCTATAGTCTAGTCTATAGTCTGGTCTATAGTCTAGTCTATAGTCTAGTCTATAGTCTAGTCTATAGTCTAGTCTAATGTTGTTCAATTTTTTTTTTTTAATTCGAAATTTCAGCATGTAGCAGCCTGGATTACATATATTTATAATAAAATATTATTTTATTATTAAAATCTAAAATCATTTGAACTAATTTTATTAATCATACAATCATTGTTATATTGTTTAACTACTTAAATTTAAATCTAATTCTTTGTTAACTATTGCTACTGACTATTTGTTTTGTTTTTATTTATGTACCGGACACCCTAACAATGTAACCATAATAATTCTGTAATCAATAACCAAAGCTTAATGTTCATCACTAAAAGAGTATTATTGATCATTCGCTCTCACACTCATTATTATTTGTATTGATTTGTTTTTGTATTATTTTCATTATCTATGTACTAGACGACCGTATGATTTGACTAAAATCAAATAAGGTCATTGCACATGCAAATTCTTGTCATTCATGAAGCAACGCTTGAACAATAAAGACATATTAAAACATAAAGCGGATTGTTTTATTAAATTAATAATTGTTCAGTCGCAGGAAGACCTTAAGGCTACTGTGACTAGCAAAACTGTGGACGAACACTGGCCTCCGCCTTGTTTGACCCAGTTATGATTTAAATAAAATTTATAAAATAATAAAACCCCATTAATAAAGTAAATATACTTTATTACAACTGGCGCCCAACGTAAAATTCCAATAAAATATTGGACAAATTTTTGCAAAATAAATAAAAAAAATATATTTTGCAAATAATTTCACAAAATTGGAATAACCACATAGAAGCCAAAAGCTGCCGTAGTTGTTGTTGTTGTCATCGATATTTGTTTCTTTGATCATCTACCTGCAGTGTTGTTGCTATAAAACGGTTGTTTTTCTCCAATTTTGTTACTTTTTCAATTTATTACAACTATAACACTCTTCAAAAGTATATGCGTTGTTTTTTTTTCATCATTATTAAGAGATTTGTAAAGAGAAAATTATCTCTGATAATAATAAATTAAAGAACGTGGTTTATTTAAAGAATTAAAAAAGGGTTTTCAGAACGATGCCGAGATCAACTATGAATTCCCAAAATTCTATGAATATTGCTGAAATGCAAATTCCAAATAATGTTTCTTCCCCTGTGGTTCCTACAAATTCTTCTATGAATAGACAAAATAGTAGTACCAGTAATAGGCATAGTTCTTCTGCTCCAAATGGAACCAATCCAACTCCAGCTCCTGTTCCTAATGCTCCTATGAGTATTAACTTGACAGAACGTCAATTTTCTGATCTCCTAGGATCGCTGCAAGTTCGTCAAGAGTTTAAAACGACATTTAGCTCCTGTAGTGCTCGTTTTAATGGTGGACGTAGTACGTCAAAAGTAGAAGATTTTATTGCAACAATCTTAGTTTTCAAGGAAGCTGAACATATTTCAGACCAAATGGCCCTAATTAGCTTACCTTTATTGCTTGAAGGTTACGCATCGTCATGGTGGCAAGGTGTGAAGCATGAGGCCAACAATTTTGATGAAGCTATAGAGCTCCTACGTACTGCATTTGCTCCTCCTAAACCAGATTGGAGAATATATGCGGAAATATTTCAGGACAAACAGAAGTTGTCTGAGTCTATAGATAGCTTCATTTGCAGAAAAAGACGACTATTTGCTCAACTGAAAGAAAGGATTCCAGAAAGCACAAAAATTAACATGGTATTTTCATTAATAAATATCCAAATACGAGAAAAGATTGCTCGTGAAAGCGTAGAAACTTTCCAAGATTTGCTCTCGAAAGCTCGTGATGTTGAGTTATTAAATAATGAAAACAATCCACAATCCCTTAAAAGATCCAGTGAGGTAAAAGACAATATCCAAATAAAATGCTCTTTCTGTCGGAAGAAGAACCACACGGCTGATGTTTGCTATAAACGCCTAGAGATGGAGAAGAAGAAAAAACCCGAAGAAACCAAGCTAAATTGTTATGGTTGTGGAGCTGTAGGTTTCTATAGATCCAATTGCCCTACATGTAACTACAAAACGGTATTAGAAAGCCCAAAAGAAATGGATTTCCATAGCATCCAAACAAATATTGTTGGTCGAAATGTGCCTACTGTAGAAATTAATGTAAGTGGATTAAAAGGTGAAGCTTACCTGGATACAGCTGCCAGAACCAGTATTGCTGGATATTTCCTGTACAAACAGCTGGTAGAGAAAAAAGTTAAATTCCAGTCAGTCTTTGCGGAAATAACCCTAGCTGATGGAATATCTCGAAAAGAGAATGTATATTCAACTATCGTGGATATTATTATTGGTAATCGCTTAAAGCGAATTCGTTTTATTTGCCTTCCAAAGGCTAAAGATAATAGAACCTTACTCGGCATTGACTTTTTGGAGCAAGCCGGTATTGTAATGGATCTAGCCCAAAGAACATGGCATTACAAAGATGAACCTCAGAAGATATTTGAATTTAAATCAAAACATTCTAAAGTTAAAGATGAAGTTTATTTAAACCAAGCCAATATTAATGACGATAAACCAAGTTCATCCAACGTTAGCCATATTAATAATTTTGTGTCCTGGTTTGAATCTAACAACAAAAATGATTCTGAAAATATACCAACTTTAAAATCAATTTACTCTCCACAAAATGACTATTCGCCAAGAGGAATCCTGAAGATTTTCGAAGATTCACTGCCACAAAACTTTGAGATGCCGAAGGAAAAGGATGTTGATTTATTTCCCCCATTGAAGAAGAAGAGAACAAGTTCGCAGTCTCCCTTAATAAAAACGTTTCCCGTAAACGCCATCGATTTTAATATTTGTGAAAATGAAAAATCTAATTTAAATGTAAATGAAAAAGAAAATTTAATAAAACTTTTGAAATCTTATGAATGTGTTTTTAAAAATATTAGCACCCCTATTATAGGAATTAAACATAAAATTGATACAGGAAATCATTCACCTATAACTAACCCACCTTACAGAATTTCACCTGCTATGAAGGAAAAATTAAAAACAGAACTAAACGACATGTTATCGAAAGGAATTATAGAAGAAAAGGAATCTCCTTGGTCCTTTCCGGTTGTTTTAATACCAAAAAAGGATAATTCAATACGCCTTTGCGTTGACTATCGTAAACTTAATACCATAACTGTAACCGATACTTACCCTTTACCCAGAATGGAAGATCTATTACATGCTGCCAAAACAACACCTTATATGTCAACAATTGATTTAAAATCTGGATACTGGCAAATTGAAATGAACGAAGAAGATAAGTTAAAAACTGCATTTACTACTCCTTTTGGAATATATGTTTTCAATAGAATGCCTTTTGGACTCAAGAATGCTCCGGCAACATTTCAAAGAGTAATCGATAAGATAAAATCAAGCCTTCCAAGTGTTCTTATTTTAGCATATTTAGATGATATTATAATTTGTTCTAAAAATTTTGATAGTCATTTATCTGATCTAGACCTCACTCTAAACAAGCTTAAAACTATTGGCTTTCATTTAAATAAAGAAAAATGTTATTTTTGCAAACCCAAGGTAAAATACTTAGGTCATATTTTAACAAAAAATGGCATAGAAATTGACCCTGAAAAGACAACAGCCATTTTAAATCGTGCAACTCCTAAAAACCTAAAACAACTTATTTCATTCCTACAAACTTGTTCATGGTTTAGAAGATTTATACCAAATTTTGCGGAAATATCAAAACCTCTTTCAAATTTGACAAAAAAGAATGCTGTATGGAAATGGTCAGCTGATGAAAATGAATCTTTCCTAAAACTTAAAGAAAAGCTAACAACTCCACCAATTCTGCAACAAGTTAAAGAAAACGAATCATTTTACCTCAGAACTGATGCAAGCAATTATGCGATCGGGGCTGTATTATTGCAGGGGGAGAAAAACGCCGAACACCCAATCGAGTATGCTAGTCGACTTTTGATTCAAGCAGAAAGAAATTATTCTACCACTGAACGTGAAGCATTAGCAGTTGTATGGGCTGTTCAGAAATTTAGAGGATACATCGAAGGTTCAAAAGTTACTGTTTTCACGGATCATCAACCACTTAAATGGCTCTTTACTTTGAAATCTCCAACCGGAAGATTAGCAAGATGGTCTTTATTACTTCAAAGTTACAACTTAACGTTCAACTACACACCTGGAAAGCAAAATGTTGTTGCTGATACCCTTTCGAGACCACCATGTGTGAATGAATTGTGTATTGAATCCTGTGACTGTAATGCAGTAGAAATTGATTTTCCTCGAGAAGGTTTAGAAGAGTTTCGGAAAGCTCAATTAGAAGATGAAGATTTGAAAATTATTATATCATCATTTGAAAATAACGACGAAAATGTCACCAGATACACAAATCGTGGATATATAATGATTGATGGTATTCTTTATAAATGTAATGCAGATCAAGATTCTGAAAGTGGTCAATTGGTTATACCAAAGTCACATCGTCTACAAGTTTTAAACAAATACCATAATGATCCAATGTCTGGACATTATGGAATAGATAAAACCATATGTCGAATAACTCCACTCTTTTATTGGTCTGGAATAAGAACGGACATTTCTAACTACGTGAAATCTTGCGAAGAATGTAAAAAGTACAAGCCTACAAACATGAAACCTTGCGGATTATTACAAACACTAAGTAGCAATAAGAGGTTTGAAATTATTGCTGTGGATCTTTTTGGTCCCTTGCCTAAAACTGTAGAAGGATACCAGTGGATCCTTATAGTAGAAGATATTTGTAGTAGATGGGTAGAACTTTTTGCATTAAAAGAAGCATCTGCTGAAAACTGTGCTTTAACACTTCTTAATGAGGTAATTTTGAGATATGGTATACCTAGAAGATTACACACAGATAATGGAACCCAATTTATTTCCGCTCTAATGCAAAAATTAACTTACTGTTTGGGAATCAAACAAACTTTTACGGCAATATATCACCCAGAGGCTAATCCTGTGGAAAGGAAAAATCGTGATTTGAAAACCCAACTCTCAATTTGTGTAGGTAAAGACCACACAAAATGGAATTTAATGTTGCCAGCAATAAGATTTTCAATGAATACGGCAAAATGTGATAGTACTGGCTATTCTTCCGCTTTTCTAACATTTGGTCGAGAACTCAGAACTCCAACAGAAGTAAACTACGACTTCAAGGCTATAGTTAAAGCTGAGAATTTCATTCCTCAAATAACGCCTCATCTTCTAAAGCTAGCAGATACGTTAGAAATTGCAAATGAAGCACAATATAAAATGCAAGATCGCAATAAGAGTTTTGTAGATCTTAAACGCAAACTTCCAAATGATATAAAAATTGGTGATAAGGTGCTGGTAGCAACGCATATACTGAGTAAAGCAAAAGATGGAATAACATCAAAATTTACACCTCGCAGAGATGGTCCATATATAGTTATTGGAACTAAAGGTTCATCTTGTTTTACTATTGCTGCTCTAAATGAACCTAAAGTACCACTTGCAACACTACATATCTCTGCCTTAACTCCATATGAAGGCGAATCTGATGTCCCAATTTACCCAATTAGGAAGCGAGGTCGTCCGAGCAATAAGCAAGGCAACAACCAACAAGAAGACAACAATCAACAGCAACACAACAGCCAACAACAAAGTAACAACAAACAACAACAATTAAACAACCAAGAAGACAACAATCAACAGCAACACAACAACCAACAACAACTCAAGAACCCAAATGATACTTCAACTTTAGCTAACAACAGTAAATACAAGAAGCTAAATGACGATAAAAGTGATTCCCTTCCTCTAAGAAGATCTATGCGGTTGAAGAATATTCCGAAATACTAATTTTCTGGTGACATCATCGGGACGATTAATGCACCAGAGGGGGAGGTTGTAGCAGCCTGGATTACATATATTTATAATAAAATATTATTTTATTATTAAAATCTAAAATCATTTGAACTAATTTTATTAATCATACAATCATTGTTATATTGTTTAACTACTTAAATTTAAATCTAATTCTTTTGTTAACTATTGCTACTGACTATTTGTTTTGTTTTTATTTATGTACCGGACACCCTAACAATGTAACCATAATAATTCTGTAATCAATAACCAAAGCTTAATGTTCATCACTAAAAGAGTATTATTGATCATTCGCTCTCACACTCATTATTATTTGTATTGATTTGTTTTTGTATTATTTTCATTATCTATGTACTAGACGACCGTATGATTTGACTAAAATCAAATAAGGTCATTGCACATGCAAATTCTTGTCATTCATGAAGCAACGCTTGAACAATAAAGACATATTAAAACATAAAGCGGATTGTTTTATTAAATTAATAATTGTTCAGTCGCAGGAAGACCTTAAGGCTACTGTGACTAGCAAAACTGTGGACGAACACTGGCCTCCGCCTTGTTTGACCCAGTTATGATTTAAATAAAATTTATAAAATAATAAAACCCCATTAATAAAGTAAATATACTTTATTACACTTACCTTTATTGCTTGAAGGTTACGCATCGTCATGGTGGCAAGGTGTGAAGCATGAGGCCAACAATTTTGATGAAGCTATAGAGCTCCTACGTACTGCATTTGCTCCTCCTAAACCAGATTGGAGAATATATGCGGAAATATTTCAGGACAAACAGAAGTTGTCTGAGTCTATAGATAGCTTCATTTGCAGAAAAAGACGACTATTTGCTCAACTGAAAGAAAGGATTCCAGAAAGCACAAAAATTAACATGGTATTTTCATTAATAAATATCCAAATACGAGAAAAGATTGCTCGTGAAAGCGTAGAAACTTTCCAAGATTTGCTCTCGAAAGCTCGTGATGTTGAGTTATTAAATAATGAAAACAATCCACAATCCCTTAAAAGATCCAGTGAGGTAAAAGACAATATCCAAATAAAATGCTCTTTCTGTCGGAAGAAGAACCACACGGCTGATGTTTGCTATAAACGCCTAGAGATGGAGAAGAAGAAAAAACCCGAAGAAACCAAGCTAAATTGTTATGGTTGTGGAGCTGTAGGTTTCTATAGATCCAATTGCCCTACATGTAACTACAAAACGGTATTAGAAAGCCCAAAAGAAATGGATTTCCATAGCATCCAAACAAATATTGTTGGTCGAAATGTGCCTACTGTAGAAATTAATGTAAGTGGATTAAAAGGTGAAGCTTACCTGGATACAGCTGCCAGAACCAGTATTGCTGGATATTTCCTGTACAAACAGCTGGTAGAGAAAAAAGTTAAATTCCAGTCAGTCTTTGCGGAAATAACCCTAGCTGATGGAATATCTCGAAAAGAGAATGTATATTCAACTATCGTGGATATTATTATTGGTAATCGCTTAAAGCGAATTCGTTTTATTTGCCTTCCAAAGGCTAAAGATAATAGAACCTTACTCGGCATTGACTTTTTGGAGCAAGCCGGTATTGTAATGGATCTAGCCCAAAGAACATGGCATTACAAAGATGAACCTCAGAAGATATTTGAATTTAAATCAAAACATTCTAAAGTTAAAGATGAAGTTTATTTAAACCAAGCCAATATTAATGACGATAAACCAAGTTCATCCAACGTTAGCCATATTAATAATTTTGTGTCCTGGTTTGAATCTAACAACAAAAATGATTCTGAAAATATACCAACTTTAAAATCAATTTACTCTCCACAAAATGACTATTCGCCAAGAGGAATCCTGAAGATTTTCGAAGATTCACTGCCACAAAACTTTGAGATGCCGAAGGAAAAGGATGTTGATTTATTTCCCCCATTGAAGAAGAAGAGAACAAGTTCGCAGTCTCCCTTAATAAAAACGTTTCCCGTAAACGCCATCGATTTTAATATTTGTGAAAATGAAAAATCTAATTTAAATGTAAATGAAAAAGAAAATTTAATAAAACTTTTGAAATCTTATGAATGTGTTTTTAAAAATATTAGCACCCCTATTATAGGAATTAAACATAAAATTGATACAGGAAATCATTCACCTATAACTAACCCACCTTACAGAATTTCACCTGCTATGAAGGAAAAATTAAAAACAGAACTAAACGACATGTTATCGAAAGGAATTATAGAAGAAAAGGAATCTCCTTGGTCCTTTCCGGTTGTTTTAATACCAAAAAAGGATAATTCAATACGCCTTTGCGTTGACTATCGTAAACTTAATACCATAACTGTAACCGATACTTACCCTTTACCCAGAATGGAAGATCTATTACATGCTGCCAAAACAACACCTTATATGTCAACAATTGATTTAAAATCTGGATACTGGCAAATTGAAATGAACGAAGAAGATAAGTTAAAAACTGCATTTACTACTCCTTTTGGAATATATGTTTTCAATAGAATGCCTTTTGGACTCAAGAATGCTCCGGCAACATTTCAAAGAGTAATCGATAAGATAAAATCAAGCCTTCCAAGTGTTCTTATTTTAGCATATTTAGATGATATTATAATTTGTTCTAAAAATTTTGATAGTCATTTATCTGATCTAGACCTCACTCTAAACAAGCTTAAAACTATTGGCTTTCATTTAAATAAAGAAAAATGTTATTTTTGCAAACCCAAGGTAAAATACTTAGGTCATATTTTAACAAAAAATGGCATAGAAATTGACCCTGAAAAGACAACAGCCATTTTAAATCGTGCAACTCCTAAAAACCTAAAACAACTTATTTCATTCCTACAAACTTGTTCATGGTTTAGAAGATTTATACCAAATTTTGCGGAAATATCAAAACCTCTTTCAAATTTGACAAAAAAGAATGCTGTATGGAAATGGTCAGCTGATGAAAATGAATCTTTCCTAAAACTTAAAGAAAAGCTAACAACTCCACCAATTCTGCAACAAGTTAAAGAAAACGAATCATTTTACCTCAGAACTGATGCAAGCAATTATGCGATCGGGGCTGTATTATTGCAGGGGGAGAAAAACGCCGAACACCCAATCGAGTATGCTAGTCGACTTTTGATTCAAGCAGAAAGAAATTATTCTACCACTGAACGTGAAGCATTAGCAGTTGTATGGGCTGTTCAGAAATTTAGAGGATACATCGAAGGTTCAAAAGTTACTGTTTTCACGGATCATCAACCACTTAAATGGCTCTTTACTTTGAAATCTCCAACCGGAAGATTAGCAAGATGGTCTTTATTACTTCAAAGTTACAACTTAACGTTCAACTACACACCTGGAAAGCAAAATGTTGTTGCTGATACCCTTTCGAGACCACCATGTGTGAATGAATTGTGTATTGAATCCTGTGACTGTAATGCAGTAGAAATTGATTTTCCTCGAGAAGGTTTAGAAGAGTTTCGGAAAGCTCAATTAGAAGATGAAGATTTGAAAATTATTATATCATCATTTGAAAATAACGACGAAAATGTCACCAGATACACAAATCGTGGATATATAATGATTGATGGTATTCTTTATAAATGTAATGCAGATCAAGATTCTGAAAGTGGTCAATTGGTTATACCAAAGTCACATCGTCTACAAGTTTTAAACAAATACCATAATGATCCAATGTCTGGACATTATGGAATAGATAAAACCATATGTCGAATAACTCCACTCTTTTATTGGTCTGGAATAAGAACGGACATTTCTAACTACGTGAAATCTTGCGAAGAATGTAAAAAGTACAAGCCTACAAACATGAAACCTTGCGGATTATTACAAACACTAAGTAGCAATAAGAGGTTTGAAATTATTGCTGTGGATCTTTTTGGTCCCTTGCCTAAAACTGTAGAAGGATACCAGTGGATCCTTATAGTAGAAGATATTTGTAGTAGATGGGTAGAACTTTTTGCATTAAAAGAAGCATCTGCTGAAAACTGTGCTTTAACACTTCTTAATGAGGTAATTTTGAGATATGGTATACCTAGAAGATTACACACAGATAATGGAACCCAATTTATTTCCGCTCTAATGCAAAAATTAACTTACTGTTTGGGAATCAAACAAACTTTTACGGCAATATATCACCCAGAGGCTAATCCTGTGGAAAGGAAAAATCGTGATTTGAAAACCCAACTCTCAATTTGTGTAGGTAAAGACCACACAAAATGGAATTTAATGTTGCCAGCAATAAGATTTTCAATGAATACGGCAAAATGTGATAGTACTGGCTATTCTTCCGCTTTTCTAACATTTGGTCGAGAACTCAGAACTCCAACAGAAGTAAACTACGACTTCAAGGCTATAGTTAAAGCTGAGAATTTCATTCCTCAAATAACGCCTCATCTTCTAAAGCTAGCAGATACGTTAGAAATTGCAAATGAAGCACAATATAAAATGCAAGATCGCAATAAGAGTTTTGTAGATCTTAAACGCAAACTTCCAAATGATATAAAAATTGGTGATAAGGTGCTGGTAGCAACGCATATACTGAGTAAAGCAAAAGATGGAATAACATCAAAATTTACACCTCGCAGAGATGGTCCATATATAGTTATTGGAACTAAAGGTTCATCTTGTTTTACTATTGCTGCTCTAAATGAACCTAAAGTACCACTTGCAACACTACATATCTCTGCCTTAACTCCATATGAAGGCGAATCTGATGTCCCAATTTACCCAATTAGGAAGCGAGGTCGTCCGAGCAATAAGCAAGGCAACAACCAACAAGAAGACAACAATCAACAGCAACACAACAGCCAACAACAAAGTAACAACAAACAACAACAATTAAACAACCAAGAAGACAACAATCAACAGCAACACAACAACCAACAACAACTCAAGAACCCAAATGATACTTCAACTTTAGCTAACAACAGTAAATACAAGAAGCTAAATGACGATAAAAGTGATTCCCTTCCTCTAAGAAGATCTATGCGGTTGAAGAATATTCCGAAATACTAATTTTCTGGTGACATCATCGGGACGATTAATGCACCAGAGGGGGAGGTTGTAGCAGCCTGGATTACATATATTTATAATAAAATATTATTTTATTATTAAAATCTAAAATCATTTGAACTAATTTTATTAATCATACAATCATTGTTATATTGTTTAACTACTTAAATTTAAATCTAATTCTTTTGTTAACTATTGCTACTGACTATTTGTTTTGTTTTTATTTATGTACCGGACACCCTAACAATGTAACCATAATAATTCTGTAATCAATAACCAAAGCTTAATGTTCATCACTAAAAGAGTATTATTGATCATTCGCTCTCACACTCATTATTATTTGTATTGATTTGTTTTTGTATTATTTTCATTATCTATGTACTAGACGACCGTATGATTTGACTAAAATCAAATAAGGTCATTGCACATGCAAATTCTTGTCATTCATGAAGCAACGCTTGAACAATAAAGACATATTAAAACATAAAGCGGATTGTTTTATTAAATTAATAATTGTTCAGTCGCAGGAAGACCTTAAGGCTACTGTGACTAGCAAAACTGTGGACGAACACTGGCCTCCGCCTTGTTTGACCCAGTTATGATTTAAATAAAATTTATAAAATAATAAAACCCCATTAATAAAGTAAATATACTTTATTACAAGCATAAAATTCAGTATTTGTTGCCTACGCTCTAATTCAATGTATTTCGAATGCTTTTGCTTACTAATCACCTGTTTAAATGGACTTATCGATCGAACTTCTTTGAACCTAATATCAGACATAAATACTTTCAATTTTCACTCCAAATACATAGTACATGTATACACTAAAGTTTTTCCCCAAAACTTTCAGCTAAACAAATTATTTTATTTTATTGCAAATATTACAAATTTTTATTAAATATTTCTAAATGTTAGGTATAAAAAAAGAGACGCATATAAAAAAAGAATTGGCATAAAAGACTGGTTATACCAGATTACAAAAATTTGTTAGGAAAAAGAATACTAGTGCTTAATAAATCCATTAATCTATGTATGTATTATAATAAATGAGCACAAATGGGCGTGTAGATCGTTATTTTTATAAATATATATTAAGCTTATGGTTAGTCTTTTTAATAGAGTTGTTTGTTTATACCAAAAAGGGAATTTTGTGTGTTTGTTTTTTTAATTATTGGTAATTTTCTTTTCGGCTGTACCAGTCCATTCCTCTTTCAAATCAACTTTACAGCCCAAATCACGTAAGGCCGCTTTGACATCTTGCAAAATGGTAGGATGTTCGCTAATGGCGGTATTTAAGACATCCTCAACACCAAACGATAGCCAAGTGTCACATTGTTCGCGCGAACGTGATACCATATTACGTATAGCCCATGCACCATTGCGCTGGAAGAATAATTCAAGATATTTTAATATTCTTAACTTTTTGTATTTTTTTCTACCACCTGCACAAATTTATTTTTTTGATGTAAACGCATTGCTTCCACAATATTCTCCGAAATTCCCGTATCAAACAGGATTTTACTATTATCCTTAACGCGTAATGTTAAAGTGGAAATGCAGGCTAGTGCTGCTACTACTAGATTTTCATTGGACTGAAATTGTTATTTTTATTTTGTGCGGAGTTATAAAATTATTATTTTTGTTTGTAACTTACCATATGAGTGTGTAGCAGCTCTTTTAGTACGGGAGCAACGCCTTGTTGTACTATGTGACATTTAACAGCATCATGACCGGCAAGCGCACGTAAAAGTTTGAGTGCCTCACGATTTAAACGCACATTATTTGTATTGTTTTCCTATAAGAAAATAATCTACCTATTTTTCTATCTAAATATCATATAGATGTTCACTCACCATTACTCCTAACACTAACTTAATACCGCCTGCTTCATCGACCGTAGTACAAAATTCTTGTCGCACCGCCAAAGTACCAATAGTTAATAACAAATCAGCTAATATAGTAACCTCCTCAAATTCAGCCAGAAGATTTGTCAAGTCGACAATAAATTCAGCTGCCAATTGACGAGCATGCTCATGAGCACAACCGAACTCAACACGAATATCATCATCTAAAACCAAATAACGACAAAGGGTTAAAGCATCTCGCAATACTTTACTCTTATCCTTGCTCACAAATGGTTTTATATGTTCTATGATATTGGCTTTAATGATATTTTGTCGATTCATTTCGTGCATAACACAACATTTCTGAAGCCATTGTAGAGACAAGCAGGCCAACTGATCATTATCGCCATAAGTGTCAAGTAGACGCTTAGCCAAAGCCAAAGAGGTGGCGTCAAATATATCGGGCTGTTTATTATATAAACTATTCAATGTTTTAAGAGTGGCCTCAATAATATCGGTATTGCTTTTACTTTCGGCTAAATCAAGCTGTTGATCTAAAATTTGTAGCAGCAGACAGTTGACCTGATATTTAGCAGCCAATACACGATGTGGTAGAGATTTTTGACATTCATCTTCGATTATTTTAAGTAAATTCAAAAGTTTTCCTTTGTCCTCACATTTATCGTCCAGATAAACTTTAAGATTGTCAATGGACTCATTAAGAATGGGTTTACCCGATTCAGCATTGATGGTCAAATCCTTAATAATGTTTGCCAGATTTATGCCCTAAAACAAATAAATATTTAAATGAGTCATTTCTAGCAGAACACCCCTGCCTGCCCTTTCCGTTTACACTTGAACACCTACTTGTGCTTCAAATTGATTGATGGTCTCCTGTTTGGCTTCCTCGGGTGACATGTCGAATTCTACAATGTTTTCTTTAACAACATCATCAAATGTATCTTGTGAAATTACTTTTGCCATTATTGCAAAGGTTTCCTTTTGATGTGTTTCTAAAAGACAAAGAAATTTTCTTTATTTGTTGCAACTTCTTCCCACACACGCAAACCACAACTGAAGTTTATAGGACTTTTTTTTTGTTGCACTTAATAAATTTTGATAGTTTAATTGTATTTGTAATATTTAACTGCAGGTTTTTTAAATTTTTATTAACATTTGCAAAATTTTGTTAATTTTTTCAAATTAATTTTAATTTTTTTTCTAATTATCAGCTGTGCAGCATTAATAAATGAAGTTACCGGACAAGTCGAATTTCATAAGATGCCAGTAGGGGGGAGTTTAGAGATTTTCTTTGTTTTTTTTTTTTTTGTATTGAATTTGACATATTAACGTATTTATTTAGTGTGATTTGACATTACAGCTTTCCATCTGAATAGATCTAACATAAATTCTATTTGTTACCGTAATTGTTTTTGTTATTTGAAAAGTGTTGCACTTTGTCGCTGACTTGAAAAACGTTAAGAACATAATTTTGGCGTTTATCAGTTGTAAAGCGACATGGCCACACATTAAATTTGTAGACTCAAACGGTAAGTTTTTTAATTGTTTAGTGAAAAAAAAAAAACTCACATGTATATATACGGTGGGAATTTTTTTACTAACACAATCAAAATACTTACCGTTTGAGTCAACAAATTTGATGTGTGGCCATGTCGCTTAAACATTTAAAAGAATTTGTTCATTATTTTTGCAAACAACACTGCAGTGTTCCATAAATGGACTTTTATATAATATTAAACTTAGGAACATGAAATTAAATAAAAGAGGTCTACTTTGGTACTTTTTCCTACTTCAACTGGTACTCTATGAGTTTTCTAAAATAATTAATATGTAAACATAAAATTAAACACGCAGTATCCTGATTGAACGAAAATTTAAAAAGGAAACTTTTTGGTTATTTTCTGTTCTTTTACTAATGCTAAAATTGGACACGCAGCTTCCTGATTGTATAAAAATCTGTATGCGAAGAATTTCTGGTTGAAAATTAAACATGCATCATCCTGATTCAATGAAAATATAAAATCAATCTTATAGGGTCCTTATTGAAAGGAGACTTTCAATACTGAACCTTGAAACAAGTATGAAAACCTTTAAAAGGGGACTTTGGATATTGGAGAGTAGCTAAGCACACTGGGTATAGCTAGTTTCATTTCATAAAGAAATTACCGCTAAAATAGAAATAATCTAAGGCCTTTGAGAGGTGCTTTTGATGGAGTATTACAAATTAAAGTTAAAAAAAAAACAAATTAAAATGTTATTTAGATTACACTATGAGGCAAAAATAAATACCTCGGAAATACCCTGCTTAATTTCTCACACAACTTTTGTGCTTGCTCTATTTTGTTGTTATAAATTATATACAAAATCCCACTTTTTTATCCCTCGGATTCCGTTTTTATTTAAAATCATTGAAAATTTTAAAATTAAGCATTTTTACGAACTTAGCCGCCCTACAAGAAATGTATGACCGAAACTAACACATACAAAATGATTTTACTAACACACTTGCAACATTTTTCTTTAAAAATTACTAAAAAAAAATAATTAATGGATAATTCCATCAATAATGACGGTCAAATGACCGGTAAAATGACTGTGATTTACTCAATGTGTGATAAAGGGTTTCATTTGCATATGAAAGAGTGAAACAACTACATTTGACTGTCACTGTGTTTTCGTCGCATAAATTAATTATTTCAGTGAAAGCCAAAGATCAAAAAGCAAAAAATTAAAAATTTTAAGACTAAAATTATTAAAAATAAAGAGATTTATTGTAATTTAAAAACGGTGAGGAAGTGGAGCTGAGAATATACACTTCGGAGTTTAATCTATCTGTGGTAATATGAATACATATTTACTTTTAATTTTTATATTTCAATATTTATATGCATTTCTTTACAGACAATTTATTTCCTAAAATTAAAAGGAGCATAGGAGGATTTTACATTCTGTGAGGTATGTAAAATGGTGAAATGGTAGTTAATTTATGTATATGCTTACTATGTATATTAATAAAATTAAAAATATATATCTTAAAATGTTAATAAATTGTGTTTTATTATAAATTGGCATAGCCGTCAAATTTGACGGATAAATTCATCAAGTGTGATTGGTCAACTGTGATGGATATATCCATAAAGAATGATTTGTCAATCGTGACTAACATTTCCATCATCCTTGATTGGTAAAAAGCAAAAGAGTGAGCAGCTCAAATATATGTTTTAAAATCGGTAGAATTCATAAGTGCAAGGGAGATGCAAGATCACATGTACACAAAAGTTTCCATCAAATTTTTCATATTGCCCTTAAGAACTTGATAGAAACTTTGTTCTACGCAGTGATCGATATTTCCTTCACTAGTGTCAGTCAAATGACCGGTCAAATGACTGTCACTGTTCTTGTAGGGCGGCTTACATTTGATTTTAAGCCGGCGACGATATTTTTAGTGTCAGCTGCCGACGTCGTTAATATTTGTCGGCGCAGGGCTCTGTTAGACAGTGAGAGCGAAAACCAACAAAAAAGAAGAAGCATTTCATAAAAGCTCTCTTTCAGTGCATTATTCAAGTAAAAAAATTAATTCGTCACATTTTTAGTAAAAATTACGAAAACCCCGTTTTTAACCAAATAAAGACACAATTTTTATACAAATTATTGTAATTTTAACAAAAAAATTTATAAAAAATTCTTAAATATATAATTTCTAAATAGTTTTGCAAAGTTAAAAACTAAAAAAAATGGAAGACGATTGGGGTAAGTGTTGGCAAAAAATGTTTTTTGTTTGAAGTCTTGGAAAGTTCGAAGGAATTTATTTTCGTACAGAGGCCACTTCCCCCATCAAAAAAAAATGTTGGCCATGTGCTTTATATTTATGGGCAATTATAAGACATCTCTGGTTATATTTATAGTAAGGAATACGTTTAAAAATCATCTCTTAAGAAAATACATAATGAAACCTTGAAATTGAACATGAAATCAGCAAATGTATTAATATGTGACAAAAAATCTTTATGCTTCTAGAAAGTGCTGCTGACAAGCCTATAGTTGTTATACCCGACAATATTAACAAATGGGCTGGTGAGGACGATGATGAAGATGTCAAAGTAAGTGTTGTTTGTTTAACTAATACAATATTTTATGTATTTATTTGTTAACATAATTATGCATATAAGAATTTAGTAACTTGCTTTTCAATTGACACGTGTATGATTTTTTTGTGGCCTTTGTGTTGTTGATTGTGTCTCCCCCCACCCGCCTTGTTTATGTGTTAATGTGTATATTTTTGTTTTAAATTATGCAGTACCCATGTATATTGCTTCATTTTGCCTGCCTTGCATATTGTTTCAAACCAAATCATTGTAGAAAGTGGTTTTCAACAAGTTTTATTATACCCTACTCGATTATAGTATGGAGCATAATATGCGTTTATGCTAATGTTTGTAAAACTTACAATATTGTACACCGTTAAAATATAAATATGTACTTATAATAAATCCGTAATAATTCCTGTATCCTGATAAAATCCGAGGATTCTTGATCTATTTTACGAAACAGTCCAATATTAGGCGTTATTTCGTCACCAAAACCTTGATATTTCACTAAAAATTTGACTTCATAAAAACAGCGATATTGCACTAGAAAATCGCTTATCCAATTCTATTGTTTAAAATGAAATTGTTGTTATTATACATATATTTTTCCCTCCTAAATTGAAACCACTCTGATCGACATGAGTAAAAATAGGTCTAATAGCAATTTGCTATTGATGTTTTACATTAATGTTATTAAAATCTTTGAAATACTGATGAACTTCATACCTAATTTGATTCGTTTCCATTTGTAGGACAGTTGGGATATTGAGGAGGAAGAGAAGAAGGATGAAGAAAAGAATGAAACAAAAGTAAAGGCACCCGTTAAAACGAAACCTAATAAAGCACTGAAATCAAAACTAGCCGAACAAGAGGTAAATATAATAACTAATAAACATAATACGATCTAAAATTCACAACATCCAAAATAAGTACTATGTATTACCGATGAGAAATTTAGGTGATATAGTACCATAGTTCCAAAATTACTTTATGATCAGACATGTCTCCATACAGTTGTTTTTATTACATCAAACTTATTGATGACATTTACTTCCACCAACAGAGACTGGCCGAAGAAGCTGAAGCTCAGCGTTTAGCAAACATGACACCTGAAGAGAAATTAGCTGAAAAGTTGCGTCTGCAAAAAATTCAAGAAGAATCTGATTTAAAGAGTGCTTTAGAAACATTTGGTGTACAAGACATTGGTGGTGGTTTAGATGCATTTAATCCTCAAACTGAAGAAGAATTTAAAGAATTTGGAGCGACGCTTAGTTGGAAATTAGCACAATATAAAGAATCGCCACATTTCCCACAATTTATTGAGGATTTAGTACGTAGCATAGGTGTACATTGTAAGTATAAACAATATGCTATAACTTTATACCAGAACAAAATATGTATTTATGCTCTTGCCTTTGTTGTTAAAATTTCTTTCAGTGGCTCTTCCCGATTTGAAAAAACTGAAAGTTAGCGTTGAAAATTTACACACCGAAAAAGTGAAATTAGAAAAACAAAATGCCAAGAAACCTGCCGGCAAGGGTAAAGGCAAAGTTACGCTGAAAAAGGAAAGTGATGTAAGTAACAACAAATAGATTTTTAAAGTAAAATAATTAATTTATTTTCTTTTTAGGATATTGATGGTTATAAAAAATATGGCAACGATTATAATACCTATGATGATTACGATGATTTCATGTAAATAGTCAGTTAGTCCAACCACATCGGCCAATCAATCAGTCACATAAACCCTGTAACGTTTACTTTTCGATCCCTAAACAACTAAAACAACAGTCTTTTAGAATTTCATTTGTTCGTCTGTTGAGCTCTTTTTTTTCGATTATCAAATTCTCGTCATAAAAAACTGATAATTTGTTAATGATGTTAATATGTGATTATTAGCTCATCCTCATCATATATTTTTTATAAAAAAAAGCCAAGAGAAAAGAATGAAAAAAAAAGAAAACGACAAATATGTTATAAAGCACACAGAGGAATTTAACAAAATAATGTTAAAAACCAATCACTTTTTTTGTTTTGTTATTTAATCAAGAAATACCATATATATTATATTTCTTAATAAAAAAAAAGTAAAATAAATTAAAACAATAAGTTTTCATATATTGTAATTGCAAACAAATAACAATTTGTACATTTTAAACTAGGAAAACAAACGATTTATTTTTTTTCATTCAGGTTGAATAATTATGTAACAGTAAAATTGTAATTTGCTTTATGAGAATTATATTATTTTTTTGTATAAAAAATATATCTATATTTAATAGTAAAACTAGAAAATTTTAGTTAATTTTTTATGATCATTTCAGTTAGATAAATATTCTACTTTTTTTAAATTAAAAAAGTTAGAAAGTCGACTTTATATAAATTGCAGAAAGTCGACTTTTCGTATATTTGAAGAGTTGATTTTCGACTTTGCGATTTATGAATAGTCGACTTTTTTACTTTCTGTTTTATGAAAAGTAGACTTTTCGGACCGTTTTTACTAGCGATTGTCGACTTTTTTTCAACATTTTCCGATTTATCGAACTTTTGAATTTTTTTCGCTTTATAAAAAGTTTACTTTTTGACTTGTCGATAAAAAGTCGATTCTTCGATTATTTAAAAGTCGTTTATATAACCCTACCTAGAACTAGGGTTCTATAGTTGAAACGAAAAGTCGACTTTTCGACTTTTTTCATTTAGTTAATAGTCGACTTTTTGCATTTTATGAAAAGTCGATTTTTCGACTTTTTTCATTTAAATAAAAGTCGTCTTTTAGACTTTTCGACTATAAGTATTTTATAAATAGTCGACTTTTTTCGACTGTTTCCGACTTTTTTCGACTTTTCGATTTTTTCGACTTTTTGACTATTTTCGACTTCTTTCTACTTTTTTCCGACTATTTTTTGACTTTTTTCGAGTTTTTCCGACTATTTTAGAGTTTTTGACTTTTTTCCACTTTTTTAAAATTTTTGACTATTTTTGACTTGTTTCTACAATTTTCGATTTTTCGACTTTTTCCGACTTTTCGACTTTTTTCGACTTTTTCTGACTTTTCGACTTTTTACGACTTTTCGACTTATCGACTTTTTCCGACTTATCGAATTTTTTTGACTTTTCGACTTTCAGACTTTCAGACTTTTCGGCTTTTTTCGACTTTTATTCACAAAGTCGACTTTTTTCACAGACGATAGTCGAGTTATCGACTTTTTTGGAACAAAATAGTCGACTTAGACTTTTCGACTTTTTTCGACAAAATGTCGATTGTTCGATTATTCGAAAGTCGATTTATTGAACCCTACTACCTAGTACATCTGTTTTCATATCATTTTTTTGTCTGTCACCACAAGAAAATCGATCGTTTAAAAGTAGAGTCGTTAGTTATCGTTCGATTTGCAATCACTAATTTATACAAACATTATTGTTTATTTCAAGGCGCAATAAACATAAAACATTATTAATTAATTTCCATAACAAATCAATATGAACGCTCAATTAAACGCTGAATTGGATAATGCACTTCAATGTTTGCTAGAAACCTATCATTTGGCTCTAGAATTTGGTGACGAAGGTAAATAGATTTTTTTTTAAATTTCCAAAAATATTAACGACAGCATTTATCACCTCCCTTCGCTCAACAGAATGGCAAAATCCTCGTACTTATTTGGAAATGGCTTGTAAATTGTTAACAACAAAAGAAAATGCCAAACGTATGGATGACGCCATTGAAGTAGCCAAAGAGCAGGCTACCGTCGAAGATTTCGAAAAAGAATATCATAATCAGTTGCATGTGCGCCTGTCCAAAAAGTACGATCCAAAGAAAAGTTCCGATTTTAAGAATTTCAAGCAGCAATTGCTGCAAATTGCCCAGGCAATGGAACAAGATGGTGAGGCAGCCGCCGGCAGTAATGCGACACGCATCGAAAGTGATGATTTTGTAATGGAAAGTGAGATAAATGTATATGATCCTCTAACTAAACAGCGTATGCAAAATCCGGTACGTAATACCCTGTGCAATCATCATTATGAGAGATCTTCGATTTTGGAAGCCATACAAATCAATAAACGTCTAAGATGTCCCGTAGCGGGATGTTCCAATAATGTTTATGTCATACAGAAGCATTTGGTCGATGATAATGTATTTAAAATACGTTTGCAAAAAATGCAGGAAGCAGAAGCTGATGATGAATAATACAGTTTTTTTTTTACTTTACTAGGCCTACATTTTCGTTTTATTATTTATATTTTTAACTGTTACACATACATATTTTATATTCTTATGAAATAAACACCATGAATTGTTATCCTTTTTTATCTTTCATATTCTAAGAAGCTCAATCCATGTTTAACTGTCATCAATCGGCTTGCGAAATATTTTGCGAAGCACTGATCAAAGTATCACGCAGATCTTTAGTCGACTGTATGTGAACCCGTACCGTATTTAAGAATGTAGGATATGGCATAGGACCAGCAGGATTATCCTGCATGTAGGGTTCAGTTCTTAGGGCAGTTACGGCACCGGGCAAATAATGTTGAGCCGAGGACAATTGCTGCATGCATTGCATGGCTGTCTTTAGGTGCAACTCAATTTGATCGCAATACGTATAGAATTCCTCCAAATGTTTATCGAAACGTGCTGAATTCATGACTGCGTCCCTTTTTAAATTGTCGGCCATATTATTTTGCTGTAGTGTAAAAGCCGCACCACGAAATGTCAATAACAGCGACTCTCTCATGGGCATAAATAAACTCTTCACCTTGGATATATTATCTATTTTTTCCGGTTGTTGTGGATGCTGTTGTTGTTGTTGCTGCGGTTGCCCTTGTGGATTCTGCGGCATTTGTCCGGCCATTTGTTGCTGTTGTGGCACCATTTGTTGTCCTACGGGTGCTTGCTGTGGCGATGACTGCATCAATGGTGATACACCCTGTTGCATCATGGGATTTGGTGGTCCAACGGCACCAGGAATATTACCAACACCACCCATTTGTTGCTGAGGCATAGCATGCATATTCATGTTGGGATTCATATTTGATGAATGTGTTTTTTTTAATTTTTTGGTGCAACTTTCTGTGTATTTGCAAATTGCTTTGTTTATATTGTGTGAAAATAGAGCTGTCAGATTGTTTACATGTCAAGGCGTATTTTATAAAGGTAAAACTATCGGCGTATTTTTAATGTGATGTTTGACAGCACACTTTTTTTTTACATATAGAGTTTGACAAACAGGATTTTAATTTTTATAAAGATATAATTAGTCAGCTGCAGAGATACAAGCCGATGCAAAATGATCGGCGGCGGCGGCGCATCAATTTTAGGTCGGCGGCGGCTTATTATAGAAAATATCGGTGGCGGCTGAATTGTCGGCTCACTTTAACTTTTTCTTCAGAAATTGACCTTATAAACGTTAATTATAATGAAAAATGTCAGAATAATAGTCTGATATATAGAAACCTGTCTCTATATAAGTTTTTTCTGCAGAAAATGGACATTTATAGTAGTTTTCACTATTTTAATATTAGCACAATATTGTGTGGCAATTCTTTTCAATTTGCCATAAGAATTTAAAATAGTGGCAACTACGTTCAAATTGGTGAAATTATTTTCTGAAATACATGTGCGATTAAAAATCTTTATCAGCGGCTACGTTTAAGCCGACTTAGCTTTTGAGCCGAAAGAATTCTGCGGCGGCGCGGCTTGCAAAATATTACCGGCGGCCAGCCGCCGCCGATTTGAGCCGTCTCGGCTTGTATCTCTGGTCAGCTGTCGCTTATGTAAATACACTTTGTTAGAGATGAGTATTTTTTATTATTTTTATGTTGCTCATGATAGAAGTTGCCATATTATTAGTGATGGGTTTTATTATGTTCTATAGTTGAAAAAAGTCGACTTTTCGATAATTTGTATTTCGTTTCCCGCCGTTTTACTTATTTTCATTTCGAATAAAAGTTTAAAACTGAGAATTCATGTATTTTATTAAAATTAATTTTAATATTAACTCTAGTAGACTGATTAAAATAAACATACTGACAAAACGAAAAAAAAAACTAATACTAATTAAAAATAAGACCAATAAAAACTAAATCTGATACATTTTTCGTAAAAGCACAATGCCAGATAAATGTAAAAAATAAACTTAAAGCAAACGTAGACGACAATTTGCTGCACCACATTGACAATACAAAACTTTGCCTGGTACAACACCCACTTCATAGTTATAATTCCAAGTTAGTTCAGTGCCAGCACGTATGTTACACGAGGAAAAGAATGCCACATTAGGGAAACGTAAATCATGGGTGTCCACAAAAACATTTTGCACAAACATATTAGGGGCACATGAATGCTGAAAGACAGAACATAAATTTAAAATAAAGAAACAATTGCAAACAAATTTTATAAACTTACATTGAAATAACGGCCCAAATTACCCGAAATTTTAGCATCCATCACATAACAGGCTTCATCTTTGCCATATAGTTTGCGTATAGAACTAAAAGAAAAAATTGTATATTTTCTATTTTTTTAATAAAAAAAAGTATACATACTTTTCCCTAACTGAGTCTTCATTCATGTCAGCATTTGGATTAAAATTGATTACTTGTCTCTCTTGCGATTCATCGTCTTGATTACCACCCGGTCGTGTTGACTTGGCGGCATTTTGTTTTTGTTTAGCTCTAGTCAAAAATGATTTGCTGGGTGTGAAATCATCATCATCTAACTCGGGATTGTAGACGTCCTCTTCTTCAGGTTCGGGTAGTTCAACCTCTGATTCGTAACCTTCTTTAATTTGTTCGGCAACTTCTATATAATCCAATTCGGCAAAATACTCATCGCCAGCATCTTGACCACCCTAGAAGTTTTTAAAAAATTATGATGAATTTCTATTTAAAGATATTCCTATTTTTTGAAAATTATTTAAACTTACCTCATTAGCTTTAGCTTCGGTTAACAAATGACCCGCATAGACACATACAAAGCTACCGCGTGGTATATCATTAATACAACGTAGACCCCAGCCACGATTTGAAGTCTTGAATACTTGCAATTTCATGGTCAATGAATTCTGCACGACACGATTTAAACAGCTGCTCTTACACTTGCAATTAGCATTACATTCATAAATGCCGGTGGGGACATGATCATGTAGACGTCTATATTGATAGCCCACCTCTTCGGGAGCAGCATTTGGATTGCCATATTTGGCACCAGCCAATGTCAATTGCCAACAAGCACATTTTGTTTTATCCTTTAGTTATGCAATTAAAAGAAATAATAAAGTTTTAATAGCTTACAGTTTTAAGCAACAAATAACTTACTATACAATCATCCTCACAATCGCATCCCACCAAAAATGCGGGATCCGTATTAATATGTACTCCTTCTGTGGGTATAACCTTAGCAGAATATTTACACTCTGGCGGCAGAGTATTATCGTAATAATTAACCAATGGTATGGCCATTTTTTCCTGACCTCCTGATATATCACGTTTCTGTACAATAGCACTTTCAATGACATACTCAGCCAAGCAACTGATCTCGTGGCTAAAATCAAAATTGTCCACATTTAAAACATTATTTGTGGCACGTAAATAGTGATGCAACTCTTTCATATTACGTAGAATTTTACCACAGGGAGCACGATAGGTAACTACCCGTTTGATTTTTTGACGTATTATAAAACGTTCCCAGCCAGAGAGTAAAGGTTTCGATAAAGGACTATAAGCACTTAGATTGTGAGTGATTTCAAACAGACATGAAGGTGAACATTGATGTGGTACAAATTTACGTGGTGGCAAATTGCGTTTAGCTGTGTAGTAGACAACCTAAAACAAGAAATAGTCAATATAGAAAACTTTATAAAATTATCAGTTTTTCTTATGTTATTATACCTTTCCTTTAGGTTTATTCTCATCTTCTACGTAAATAGTAGAATTATTTAAATGTTTAACAGTTGGCTGTTGTAGTTGCTGCTGTTGGTAGCTGCTGGGTTGTGCTGAATTCATCATGGATTCAGGTCTGCCAAATGTCTTGCGCGCTACGGCACGATTACTATCAGCCGTTTGTTGTTTTTCTGTTTGTTGCTGCTGTTGTTGTTGCTGTTGCTGTGAGGAAGTTTCCTCATCTTCGGTATAACGTATAAAAGGTTCTGTACGCTAAATTACGAAAGAAACAAACTTTAATATAACAAAACAATCAAAAAACTTAATATTTTCAAACTCACTCTAGGCAAACGTGATACCGGCATATTGGAATTCTTTTGTAGAGATTTTTGATATTCTTTAAATACCGGTCCCAAACGCAAAGAACCACGATATATCCATTCCGTATGACTTTTACTACCTTCAAATTGCATTAATACCAAACTGCAATCAATATCAACGACACGAGCATGTAACCAATAACCATTTGATTCGGTATTCATAGATTGTCCTTTTTGTGTTTGTACCATTGGTCGATTAATGGAATATTGTGTTAGATATTTTTGTATAAAATCTCTGGAGGCAGGATGTACATCTTCCCAAACACAGTCGGAGACGTGACAAACTAAACGTACATCTTTGTGATAGACATATTGAGTATAACCGTCATCGTAGAAAATCAAATATCTAAAAAGGAAATAAAATTTGAAAAATTACTCTTTTTTTAAGAAAAAATATACTTTCACCCATGGTATAGAAAATATTAATATTTTTTTACCATGCTTTCACCTTTTTTCTTAAAAGATTAAAAATTTTTAAGTGAAACAGATTTTATTATTTATTGAATTTTTTATTGAAAAAGCTTTTTTATGAATTTATATTGAAAAAGTTTTTTTATACATTTTTATTGAAAAAGCTTCGTTAAACTTTTTATTAAAAAGCTTTTATATAATGAATACTTTAGTAAAAAAAGCTTTTTTTCATTAAAAAAAAAATGTTAAAAAATATTTTTCAGGGAATAAGCTTTATAATTTTTTTTTGCGAAAAAATTTATCTTTTAAAAAAATTTTGTGAAAAAAACTTTTTTTACTTAAAAAGATTTCTTAAAATTTTTACAACTTTTTTTATTGAAAAAGCTTTATTATTACTTTTTTGGAAAACAAATTTCTTTAAATATCTTTACTGAAAAAAGATTTTTATAAATTTTGATTAAAAAAGCTTTAATATAAATAACTTTTGGTTGAAAAAGCACTCATATAAGTTTTTATTGAAAAAGCTTTTTTTATAAATTTATATTAAAAAAGTTTTTTTATACATTTTTATTGAAAAAGCTTTGTTAAACTTTTTATTAAAAAGCTTTTATATAAAGAATACTTTAGTGAAAAAAGCTTTTTTTATTTTAAAAAAATGTTAAAAAATATTTTTCAGGGAATAAGCTTTATAAATTTTTATTGGGAAAAAATTTATCTTTAAAAAAAATTTTGTGAAAAAAACTTTTTTTACTTAAAAAGATTTCTTAGAACTTTTTATTCCAAGTTATTATTGAGAAATCTTTTATATGAAAGTTTATTGAAAACTCTTTTTTATAATTTTTTTTTGGAGAAGCTTTTATACAACATTTTATTGAAAAAGTTTATATGTATATAACTTTTTATAAAAAAAAACTCTTTTAGAGAAAAAGCTTTATATAAAAAGATTTTTTTTGTGAAAAAATTAAAAACTTATGAAAAATTGTTTAACAATTTTTTATTGAAAATGTTGTTTTCATTGGCAACATTTTTTTATAACTTTTAATTGAATTTTGCTAAGAGTGAAACAAAATTTCAATAAAAAATGTTAATTGCAAAAGCTTTAAATAAAAGAATTTTTAGTAAAATATATAATGAAAATGTTAGCGAAAAAACTTGATTTATTTTAAGTGAAAACTTTTTACAGTAAAACAGCTTTTTTTAGGAAAGCTTTTCTATGAAGTTACTTTCTTCACTTAAGCTAATGAAAACATGTTTTTTTGCCGAAAAAAGTTTCTATATTAAAAAAGCTTTTTCGGAAAATATACAAAAAATATTAAAAAAGCTTTTTGCTTACATGAAAAACAATTTCTTATGGAAAAACTATAAAAATTACTTTTTTCATAAAAAGCTTTTTATGGAACAATTGTTTTTTCAATATATTTCACCTTTTAGAAAAAATGCTAAGAGAAAATACCTTTTTTTTTTTATAAAAATACATAGTATTTTACAAACAATTTTTCGCTGTAAAAAAAAAGCTTTTTTATTAAGTTTTCTCCACATTTTATAGGGCTATAAAACAGGGTTTTTTGTGAAAATGCTTTAAAAATATGATAAAAACATTACTTTTTTATGAAAAAGCTTTTTTCATTTAAAAACATTACTTTTTTATGAAAAAGCTTTTTTCATTTAAAAACGGTTTTTTATGAAAAAGCTTTTTCACATAAATGATCTTTTTTATGATTTTTTTTATTTAAAATCTTTTTTCACTTAAAAGCTTTTTTATAAAAAAAAATCACTTAAAAAAAGCTCTTATATTACATTCTTTTAACAATGAACAAAATACCCTAAAAATTTCATTTGCAAACTCACCTAAATTTATTGTTAGGCTTTAAAGGCTCAGCAATAATACCGGGATAAAAAGCGCTTTGAACATTAATTTTCTCACGACCTCTGGCCAAGGATGTGGCATCAAAATAGGCAATAACACGCGTACCTATGGGCAATCTAACAGCTGGAGGATCATAGTAGGCTAAATATTTCGCTGGTACGGTTTTAGGAACTTGATTTTGATTCTTAATGAATTTAATTTTATAATGTTTAACATTATAAGAACCACTATCAACTAGTTCGATAACTCTACAAGGTACCCAACTAGCAATGGGATTATTTTTAACAGCAAAATAAATAAAGTTTTGCTGAATGGGAGGCCTTTCAATTTCACCCACCGGTGGAATAGGCTGCAAAAAAAGTATACTCAGTAAAAGAGAAATATTTATTTTAGTTTAAACTAACCTGTATTTCTTTTTGCACTGTTGGCGACTCAAAACTCATTAGCTTGCCACTATTTAAATCTAAAGGCTGTAGCTGACGTATTTTTATTTTGGGACAGGAATATAAACCTTCATGCATTTTATCTGCTTTTCTTTGTAAAGCTTTTAACTCGCCGTCAACGTATTCGGTTTCCATTTCCAAACGTTTTAAACGTTCTGTTAGTATAGTTTTGGACCAGGTCAATTGATTCTGTATTTCAACTCTTTCCAACACAGACTTAATAGTAGCATGTAATTCTGCTTCGATAAGTGATAGATCATTTTTCGAGAATGCTGTTTTAAAGGGCTCAGATGTCTTGGCCTTAACAGTACTTGTATCTTCATCATCACTGCTATCGATGATTTCTACAAATTCTTGTCTACCGGTTGGTATGTTTTCCAAAAGTAATGGTTGTTTAGCACTTATTAAACCACAAAATTCCTGCGAACAAAAGTTATTAAAAACTATGTATATAAAAACAATTAAAATAAGTCCCCTTACCTCATACATTTCCAAAGCTTTGTCATAGCAATCGGCACAAATATATTGAGTCTTAAATTTCTTTTTTGTTACCTTAAAGTAACTAAAAGCAAACTGTGGTACTTTGAAGAACTGTTTGTGTTTATGTGGACATTCATAATTTATACATTCCTTATTGTAGAAAACCTCATCATTAGTTTCTTCCAAGTCATTAGAAGAAGATTTTGGCTCTTCGGTTATCATATCATCTTCTAAAGGTTTTTCTGATGATTTCTCTAGTAACAAGTCTTCATTTTGATTATCACTGTTAACTGTTTCTTCTTTAGTATCGTTAGATTCTTTAACGCTTTTATCTACATCCATAGCTATTTGTTTATCCTCAGTTTCCATATCATCTTCATCATCAATTTCAATTACCGGTACCGGCGGTTGTTCTATGGGTATAACATCATCATCTTTAGACTTATTAAGACAATCTTTATCATTAGTTTTTTCTTCTATAGATTGTTTTTCAATCTTTGCTCCTTCTACGTTAGTTGTTTCTGTACTTGTATTAACATCTTTCTGAGATTCTTCAGCCGGTTTGTCCTGGACTTCAGTTGAACTTTCCTTTAGATCTACTTCCATATTTGTGTCTTCGTCTATTTTATTATTGTCCAAAAGTTCATCTTTAGTCTCTGCGTTATTTGATGTTTCATCAATAATTAAATTTATAGATTCTTGACTATCACAAGTATCCATAGGTTCTATGGGTTCATCATTAGGAGTTTCACTTTCAATATTTTCTTTAGTAGACAGCTCGCTCTCAATAGAAGCAATATCATGCGAAACTTTTTCCTTACTTACTGTATCTTTTACATCGTCTTGAGTTTCCACCTCAGAAGTTTCGGTAGTATGTTGAAGAAGCTTTAAAGATTCCATATCATCGGTTTGTTTTACTGGTTCTTCTATAGCTGAAGTTTGTGCCTCAATTGCAGCAACCGGTTCAGCTACAATAGTTCTTGCGTCTTCAGTATCATCAATTTTTTTCTCATGTGAACTTTCCAGACATTGTGTTGGTATTACAGGTGGTTCTTCTGCTGGTATTTCTTTTATTGGAGAGGTAGCTATGTTTTGTTCATTAGATTCAGTGGTTTTCGAAGTTATTTGTTCTGTAACATTTAAATCTATATCTTCTGATAGAAGATTGGAAACTTCCTTAGGACATACTTCGTCCAAGGCAATATTTTTAGGTTCTTCAATTTGTTCTATTGCTTTGGGTTCAAGGGCAGGTTCAAGTACTGAATCAACGCCTTCAAAAAATGCCTCTGACATAAATTGTTCTGCTTCAGCTAATTTACAATTTCGAGATTTGTTTGGAAAATAAATATGTATTAAACATTTTAAAGAAATTTATACGATTATTTCTCAGAAGCGCACCTCATTTGAGAGCAAAAGGAAAATTAAGCCTATGCCTTAACAAACATTAATACCCAAACCTATTATATCTTTATTAATTGATATTTTCTCTTGGTTTACTAAGGATTTGCCGAACATTTTGTAACCAAAAGAACTATTTACCTTTTGATAGCTCCAAATTTTCCCCTCCAGTATTCAGATTGCTTGTGGTGGGTTGTTCCCCATACTGGCCATCATCTATTTCAGATATTTGAGCTTTATCTTTTATTTCCTCCTCTACCATTGCAGATGTCTCACCTGTATTTTCCATTTCCGGCAACATAAGATCAAAATCTTCATTTGCAATTTCTTCTAAAGCACGAAATGCACTTTCCAAAGCCGGCATTTCTGTATTTGTTGTTTGTGCTGTAGCAAGGGGTGCAACCGTCGTCGTCTCACTGGAGAGCTGTGGCACCTCATCTTTATTTTCACATTCAGACATTTTTTCACAAGATTTATAAAACCATTAGATATTGTAACAATTGTTCACACTTTTTTTAATGATTAATATTATATTTTAAACGATTTGCTTATTATTTCTAACGAAAAAAATATGCGAAAAATTTTCTCAGACTGACAGAACAAAAAACCAAACAAATAATTTTTATTCCATCAGAGCCCTGTGCCGACAAATATTAACGGCGGCGGCGACTGACACTAAATATGTCGGCGGAGGGCTTAAAATCGACTGTGAAGTTTTCAACTACGTTTAGTTTTTAATTTTTCAACGATTTTAAATAAAAACGGAATCCGAGAGATCAGAAAGTAGGATTTTGGAAGCAAATATATTGTTTATAACAACAAAACAGAGCAAACTCAAAAGTTGCATGAGAAATTATGCAGGGATGAATAAAAATTCTTAAAAATTAAAAACAAATCTTTTCTCCAAGTTTTACTAGGATCTGCCGATATTTAACCATATCTTCCATATAAAACATCTTGCAGAAAATCAGTTTTTACAAAATTTTGCATTAAGAAAATGATCAATAACGTAAAAACAAAGATATTTTATTCGTTTATTTACTAGCTATACCCAGTGTGCTGTGCTACCCTAAAAGCAATATAAATAAGAAGCCTACTTAACAATTTTGATGATTCTAACTACAATGGTTTTCCAGATATACAATTTGTTACATATGGGAGATTCCACTTAGATTCCGAACGTTAATTAAGATTTTAATTTAATCTATGAAAAATTTGAATAATCTAATAGTTTCCAGATATACAAAATTTTGTATTTAATTCATATGGGAAGTGCCAAGCCCCCCATTGAAAGTCCGCCCGTTATTCTCTAAATGTTCTTCAGTAAAATTTGAAGATTCTAGCTCTAATAGTTTCTCAGATATACGAATTTTTCTATTTAATTCATATGGGAGCTCCAAGCCCCCCAGATGAAAGTCCGCCCTTTTTTCTCCAAAATGTTCAGATGAATATTAAAGTTGTTCGTGCAAAATTTGAAGAATTTAGTTATATTAGTTTCCCAGATAAACGAATTTTTGTATTTAATTCATATGGGAGGTTCCGCTCCCCTCATTGGTAGTCCCCCAGTTTATTACCCAAAATGTTTACATGGATGTTAAAGTTCTTCCAGAACAACATCATTTAAAGCAACGTTTCCCAAATGGGGGTCCGCGGACCCCTAGTGGTCCGTAGTAAAATCCTAGGGGGTCCGCGAAGACGAACGAAAAAATCCATGAATAAACAATATTCTGCTTTTATATGTATGTACAAATATCTCCAATTTTTGTGGAATAATCCCAAATTTTTTGGTGACTTTTTGAATTTTATTTTTTTATTTTTTTTTCGGTTGTTTATCAGGAAGAAGCTAGGCCCTACAAATTTATTGTATAACTTTTATAAAGTAAAGTACTGCGTGATTTGTAATTTTTATTTTCTGTATATGTACTGAAATAATGGTTTTTATTTCAGACAAATAATACTCTGCCTTACAATTAAATTAGGGATACTGGTATTCCGGAGTATGAAGTTCAATTCAAAGACAAGCTTATTACAGATTTAAGTTTATCAAATTGTAAGCAAAAGTGTTCTCGTTTGAAAGGACTAAAATTATATATTTCCAAAACAGAGGTGACTCTTTATGCATCTCTTTATAAATATTCCAATCCGACGTGATACACAGATTTTAACTTGATTTTGTCGACCAATACATATTATTAAATTAACATCAGAAAATCCATAGCGTTTCGCGTAAATATGTAGCCAAAAACCATGAAGTAAAATAATTCGTTGGTATTTTAAAATTCAAATTTAAGTTCCAAATTCACAGTACTTTAACAAAGAGTTCAAATCATATATTATGCGAACTTTCTTATATTATTTTCCCGAAAACTTAGCTCACTTACTCAGTTCACCCTTTGCAATCGCAACAAATTTTTGAAACGTGACTCCTTAAGCACATGTGAAAATATTTGATAAAGAAACCTTTTCGCTACCTTGAAGAAAAATGAACATGAAAGATCTCACGATCATAAAATTAAACATCATGTTAACATATCAACAAAGAAGTCATTCTATCTTCAAAACATGCAATTGAAAACCTACATATCTGAAATATTATATATTCTCAATGTACGGGAATATTTTATAGATATGACATCTCTACATTTATTAGACCTAGGGATTAATGAACTAGGTCAATTTTCGGATGGACAATTATTTAGAACAATAAGATATCAAAATATGTATGGGGGTCCGCGAAATTAAATAAGTTCTTCAAGGGGTCCGCGAAGTAAAAATCTGTGGGAACCGCTGATTTAAAGGGATCACATAGAGATTGAAAAATATTCCAAAAGTTTCACTTTGAAAACATTATTAGAATGTATGAAAACTCGCAACTCTAAAGGAAGACTATTCCTATTTTAGTGGTATTTTATGATTAAAATAAGTAAGGCAAATCATATGTCGTAAAAAAGCAAATTTCGGAAGTGGTCCGATCATTAGATTAATAAGAACGTCACCGTGATTTTCGGATTAGGGACTTAAATGTGGAATTGGATCAATAATATATATAATTTAAAGTATTTTTTTTTTAATTCTACCATAATTCTATCATAATGATAACTTTTCGAATGATGTATCAGCTATAAACTGATTTTCTGTAAGAGGGTTGTATTGGCGGACCGATACTCATAATTTTATTTTTCATAAATGTGGGTTTCGGTTCCTAAAAATGTTTATTTCGTCGACATCGACATTTGAAAGCCATTTATGTGCGTTTAAGTCATTTTCTGAAGAAGATTTCATTACATATTTTCGTTCCAACAAAAATTGTTTTATTATGGTATTATTAAGTACGTAGAAAACGTTAAAATCAATTATTGAAGGGTCAACTATGGCCTATAGAGATTTCGATTGATATCGAGCCCTTTTTGCAAAATGGACGTAAGCGAGATAAATTTTCGTTCAATTAGGATACTGCGTGTTTAATTTTATGTTTATATATTCAATATTTTAGAAAATTCAAAAAGTACCAGTTAAAGAACGAAAAATTACCAGAAATACTCCAGTTTAAATTTTCATTCACTCAAGTCCCTGATTGCTTAGTTTTATGTTTTTAGGTTCATTATAAAAGAAAATCCAAATAGTACAAGTTGAAGAACGAAAAAGTACCAAAAAGTCCCGTTTTATATGTTCTCACTTACTCCATGTTCAATATTATAGAAAATTCAAAAAATACCTTTTGAAGAACGAAAAAGTACCAAAAAGTTCCCTTTTATATGTTATTACTTAATCCGGGCTGTACATTCCTAAATTCATGTTTCTAGGTTCAATATTATAAAAAATTAAAAAGTACCAGTCGAAGAACGAGAAAAATAGAAAAATCAAAAAGTACCTTTTGAAGAACGAAAAAGTACCAAAAAGTCTACTTTTATAGATTCTCAAGTGCTTAATTACATGTTTCTAAGTTCTAAGTCAAAAAAGTACCAGTTGCAACATCGTATTGGGAGCCCGTTATTATGTATTCATATGTATAAGTTAATAAACCAAAAACAATGTTTTATAAAAAAGTACCAAAAATAGGTACAATTTCCACCCCTTAAACGTCCGAATATCCAAAAAGTACTAAATTTATATTTTTATTTGTTCGTCAAGTTATGAAGGATTCAAAAATATTTTTTGAATGTTCTCTGGTTTAAAAGATACATGGGGTGCAAAAGAAGTACCAAATTACAGTTTCTACCCGTTAATTCCCCAAAGGGGCCGAATTTGAAAAAAGTACCAGACACCTGCCCGCTTATTTTTTAAATGAACGACGATAAGCTTTAAAATGTTTTTGTATCTTTTATAGTTTAGGAGATATGAGGTTACCGAATTTACCCGTTTTTACCATTTTTAACCCCCTAATCATTCGAATTTCCAAAAATCCCGTCTAAGTGGATCTATTTGGTGGAAGACCAACCTCTTGTCTAAATTTCAGCTCTTTAGCTAAAACCGTTTACACCATTACTTACATTTTTTAATCTTCTAGATCTCACAAATATGCCAAATATAGATTTCGATAAACACTTTTGGGTATTAAACGAAAACAAACCCCGCCTTAAAAAAATTTCATCATAATTATTAACAATTTAAATAAATTCAACCCAACACTTGCTGTTTCTTTGTACAATGACCCTCGGTATAGTAGTATAGCATACAATCTTATTAATTTCAATTTTTAGTAAAACATTATTTTTTTTATTTAAAGAATATCATTTCTGTCATTTTAGATTTTCGCACACACACAACAACAGATTTTTTGTGGCAAATAAAAAATGCAGAAAACAGCTTGGCGCGAAAAATTCTAGCAAAATTTCTTTTCGCAGTCGGCAGAATTGACATCAATTGCACTTCCCATTTGAAATACACATGTTCGATACCCTAGCCCTTTACGGTATGACATACCAGCAATGTAAAAAGGTGTAGCTCCGTTGACGTCAACGAAGCTGGTTTGAAGTCAAAGCAGCGACTCGAATTAGGCGCGAAAACACGAAAATATCTGAGGCGAAGCATGTACATCGAACGTTGAGCAAAGTTCTACACCGGCCAAATTTCAATGAGCGGCTTATTATTAGATAAAAGAAAACTTGCTTAAATGAAAACAAATTAATTTTATATTGTAAAATTCCACAAATTTAGCGAAAGTATTCTGTAAATTGTACAAAATATGGCGAAATTTTCAAGCCGTATTAAGCTGAAAAATTTTTGGCGGCGGCGGCTTTGACATTTTGTTCGGCGGCTAGGCTTAGTCGGCTTAAGCCGAATCGGCGCAAGTCTCTGCTAGGAATGCCATATTATTTGCAACATTGAGGCTACCATACATAGAAAATATAGAGAATACACATCTATTTCTTTAGTCTGGCAGCTTTTTTTATTTAACAACTCTGTTTTTCAGGGCAGTTGCACATGTTCAAGGCGAATTCACATAAGGTGGTGTTATTCAATCAGCTGATTAATTTTTCTTCACTTGACTGGTACGCACTGATGTCAGAGTTTGTTTTTATTGTTTACATTAACAGAGAAAAATTTCGTTAGTATTTTAAATAACTTATGTAAAAAATTTGAAAATACCAAGCATTATAAAAAAATCTGTTATGGAATACTTTATATAAAAAACCCACATGAAGACCGGCGGCAGCTGTCTTCTACGTTATGGTAAAATTTGGAGATCTAAAAAAATTTTAATAAATTGCTTTATATAACAAAACCCATATGAGGTACTCACCCATCTGGCAGCGGCAGCTGACTACAACGTGCAAATCTTAAAAATTACTCCGCCGGAATAGAATTTTCCGTTTGAAACCAAGATTCTTTCATTCAGTATATAATTTTTAAATAAATTTTTATATTTTTATGCTTATTTTTCACAATAATATTAATTTTACATAATTTTAGTCGTTTTGCCGCAATTATTGTTTTTGACATCAGTGCGTACCAAATGAAACAAAAAAATTACTTGGAAAATTTTGTTGTTACCGAACTACCACCACCTTATCTGAATTCGCCTTGCACATGTTTTTTTGTTTACATTTATTGTTGGGGGAAAAAATAATCCATAAAATTTATTAAAATATTAATAAAAATGACTTCCACCGATGAAAATGTTGATGCCTTACCCAATATCTTAATAACAGGTTAGTATTTTGATATATAAAGAAATTGTCTATAAAAAATAACATATAATAAACGCAGGAACACCAGGCGTAGGCAAATCTTACATTTGCCAAAGAATTTCCGAACAATTGAAACTCAATTGGATAGACTGTTCAAAAGTGGCCAAAGAAAAAGATTTTATCGAAGAATACGATGAGGAATATGAATGTCCCATTTTAGATGAAGACAAACTTATGGATTATATGGAACCACTCATGCAACAAGGTGGTAATGTAGTCGAATATCATGGTTGTGATTTCTTTCCCGAAAGATGGTTTCAGGCTGTATTTGTGGTAACTTGTCCCAATAACACTGTACTCTACGATCGTCTTAAAGAGCGCGAGTATAATGAAAAGAAGTTGAAATCAAATTTGGAATGTGAAATATTTGGAACGATATTGGAAGAGGCTAAGGATTCGTATAAACCCGATATAGTATTTGAACTGAAAGGCGAAACAAAACAGGATGCTGAACAAAGTTTAAAAGCGATTAAAAGCTGGTTTAAAGCATGGAAGCGTAAATAAGATGAAGTAAAGTTTTGTAATAAAATCTAGAAGAAACAAACAAAATAGACTAAAGAAAGAATATTGAAAGGCTAGATTTGAAAGGTAAGAAAAACTTATGCTATATTTTAGAGTAGATTGAATTGAGTAGAATGTGATTTTGCATAGAAATGTCGCTGATCTAGAAATCAAGAAAAACAACAATAATACCTTCCCCTTGTTTGTTTCAACTGAATTAATGCTCCAAAGGATAAAATAGTGAATTTCTGTGATCAATCATTTGTCCCAACAAAAATCAATTTTTGCATAAAAAACTCAAAATGGCTGTAGATCCTTAAAAAAAAAGCACAAATTGAAAAAATTTCGAAAATCTGTGATCATTCCTATTTCCCATAAAAATCGATTTTAATATGTAAAACTGAAAATCGGCTGTAGATTCTTAAAAAAACACTCCAATTGTGAAAATAATGAATATCTTTGATCACTTACATGTATTCCCCACCAAAAAATCGAATTGAAAAATCTAAAATCGCATGTAGATCATTAAATAACGTTCTAATCGAGAAAATAGTAAACATCTGAGATCACTCATATTTCCCACCAAGATCCTTAAATAACACGCCATTTGAGTAAATAGTAAAAATCTGTGATCACTCATACATATTTACTTTTTATTCGCTACAAAGTTTAGTATAAAAATAAATTTAACATAATAACCTAAAAATAACTTACAACATACACATGTACTACTAATACTTGGTCATTTTAAATTTTAAAGGACCTTCTGGAGCATACATAAATGTAACAGCATATTCTAAGGGTTCATGTTCATATTCTAATTTATAGTTACGCAAAAGTTTTGATAATAAAATTTGCATTTCTAAATCGGCAAAACGTCTACCCAAACACATGCGAGCTCCATAGCCATAGGGCAACGAAGCAAAGGGATGCAATTTACCCTCAATGCCACCTTGACTTGGTTTAAGCCATCTAGCAGGCTTAAAAGTGGCAGCATCTGATACATATTCCTCCATATTGCCGGTGACTATGGTGGGGAAGACGGCTTGTACCTAATAATTATATAAAAGTTTATATTTATAGTTCTCTTTCACAAGGAATACTTACTCCTTTGGGCACTTGATAACCACAGATTACAGTATCCTCTTGTAATGTTCTGCCATTACCTATAACCGTACTATACATACGAAATACTTCTTTGATAAAAGCCTTTAGATAATGCATTTGATCTAATAATTGTATGGTTAATGGTTGTGTGGGATCTGGCATTAGTCTTTTCAATTCTTCATGGATTTTCTGCTGCTCCTCCGGACGGGTAGCCAATTGATAAAGCATAGAACATACAGCCATTGAAATCTATTAAATATAGAAAATATTTTTAAATTTTTCATTAATATTGAGAAGCAGCTGAAACTTACCGTATCTATACCAACTAAGATCAAATCCAAGGCCATTATAGTGGCAATTTTTTCATCTTTTTGTGATAAAATTACCTTTTCCAATAGTGAAGGTTCACCATTGGTACAGGGTCCTTTCAGCTTTAAATTTTCTGTTGCTGTTTTAATGTATTTCATGCAAACTCTAAAATAATTTCAAAGGAATTCAAAGGAAACTTTAAGTTATTGACTATTTTAGTTACTCAATACTTACTCCACAAAGAAATTCATATTCTTGACATAATGAGTCCATAATGGTGTGGGAAAATATCTCCAATAGGGTGCTTTCAATTCCAGAGTAGCTACATTACGTAAAGCATATTTGGCAGCATTTATAATTTGTTGAGGCTCAGAGTCGGGTGATAAATTCGACTCTAAACAACCCAAACGAGTATCCAAAGCAACACGTCCAATACCTTTAAAAGCATAACAAATAAAAATATGATTTTATTAAAAATTTATTCGTTATCTTACATTCCAAAGACCATTTGTGGATTTCATTATCAAAATCATCGGGCAGTTCAGAATTGGCATCTAATAAAGATTCACAACGCTCCAAAAAATCATTAGTAACCACTTCCAAAGGTTGTAAATAACGACGTATGGTAGATAATTGTAAAACAGGCTTCTGAACTCTTGATCTAAACTCTCTCCAGGGCTCACCGTGACTGTGTTATATAAAACTTATTAGTTATTGAAATATTTATATTTAAATAAAACAAACTTACACTCCTACTACTCCGCCAAGTTCACCAAAGAAATCTTTTCTTACTACTCCCTTATATTTAACTAAACTTGGCATCGAGGGTCTAAAGGGTGTGGGACCTTCATTACGATAACATTTCTCAATTTCATCTACATCGTATATGAACAGCAGATCTGGTCTACCAATCAAACCACTAAAACGTACTATCTGCCCATATTGTTCATGTAGTTGAGAGGAGATTTTGGCAACATCACCTATGGTATATTGTCCAATGATGGGCATCATTCTGAAATGTAAAAAAATTAAAAGAAATTTAGAAATTAGAACTACAAAATTTAGATATGATAACTATAAATAGTCATGACTATAGAATGGTCTATAGTCGAGACCTTAGAATAGTCTATAGACAAGACAATAGAAGATTTAAAGTCAAGACCACAGAGCAGTCTATAGAATAGTCTATAGCCAAGACTATAGAATAATCTATTAAAATAGATTATAGAATAGTCTATAGTCAAGACTATAGAATAGTCTATAGTCGAGACTATAGAATAGTGTACAGACTATAGTCAAGACTATAGAAGAGTCTATAGTCAAGACTATAAATTAGTCTATAGTCAAGACTATAAATTAGACTATAGTCCAGACGATAGAACTTTCTATTGTCCCGACTATAGAATAGTCAATAGTCCCGACTATAGAATAGTCAATAGTCCCGACTATAGAATAGTCAATAGTCCCGACTATAGAATAGTCTATAGTCCCGACTATAGAATAGTCTATAGTCCCGACTATAGAATAGTCTATAGTCCAGACTATAGAATAGTCTATAGTCCCGACTATAGAATAGTCTATAGTCACGACTATAGAATAGTCTATAGTCCCGACTATAGAATAGTCTATAGTCCCGACTATAGAATAGTCTATAGTCCCGACTATAGAATAGTCTATAGTCCCGACTATAGAATAGTCTATAGTCCCGACTATAGAATAGTCTATAGTCCCGACTATAGAATAGTCTATAGTCCCGTCTATAGAACAGTCTATAGTCCCGACTATAGGAAAGTCTATAGTTCCGACTATAGAATAGTCTATAGTCCCGACTATAGAATAGTTTATAGTCCCGACTATAGAATAGTCTATAGTCCCGACTATAGAATAGTCTATAGTCCCGACTATAGAATAGTCTATAGTCCCGACTATAGAATAGTCTATAGTCCAGGCTATAGAATAGTCTATAGTCCAGGCTATAGAATAGTCTATAGTCCCGACTATAGAATAGTCTATAGTCCAGACTATAGAATAGTCTATAGTCCAGACTATGGAATAGTCTATAGTCCAGACTATAGAATAGTCTATAGTCCAGACTATAGAATAGTCTATAGGCCCGACTATAGAATAGTCTATAGTCCCGACTATAGAAAAGTCTATAGCCCCGACTATAGAATAGTCTATAGTCCCGACTATAGAATAGTCTATAGTCCCGACTATAGAATAGTCTATAGTCCCGACTATAGAATAGTCTATAGTCCCGACTATAGAATAGTCTATAGTCCCGACTATAGAATAGTCTATAGTCCCGTCTATAGAATAGTCTATAGTCCCGACTATAGAATAGTCAATAGTCCCGACTATAGAATAGTCTATAGTCCCGACTATAGAATAGTCAATAGTCCCGACTATAGAATAGTCAATAGTCCCGACTATAGAATAGTCTATAGTCCCGACTATAGAATAGTCTATAGTCCCGACTATAGAATAGTCTATAGTCCAGACTATATAATAGTCTGTAGTCCCGACTATAGAATAGTCTATAGTCCCGACTATAGAATAGTCAATAGTCCCGACTATAGAATAGTCTATAGTCCCGACTATAGAATAGTCTATAGTCCCGACTATAGAATAGTCTATAGTCTAGACTATAGACTATTCTATAGTCAAGACTATAGAATAGTCTATAGTCAAGACTATAGAATAGTCTATAGTCCAGACTATAGAATAGTCTATAGTCTAGACTATAGAATAGTCTATAGTCTAGACTATAGAATAGTCTATAGTCTAGACTATAGAATAGTATATTTGCTTTGTTTTCAAATTTAATGAATTTTTTCTTTATTCTCTGTAAGAAACACTCAGAAACTTTTCAATTCTCTCTTCTACCAATGTCAATTACAACTTTATTTCCTAAGTCCCCCATCGCCAATCCTAAACGGAATTAAAAATTCACGGTCAAGTGTTAAAGATTCTTTTCAATTTAGTAAAATAATTTTAAATATTTATTTACAAAATTCATCAACACTTTTTCACTACCGTAACAAATTTATTTTTAAAAAGCGAAATGTGTGTTTGTAAACAAACAAATTTAAATGTACACTTGACTGCTTCCAAATTATACAAACAAACAGAGTTTTAGTTTAAAAAACCAATTTCCTCTATGATTCATACATATAATTTCCCTATTTTTTCTTTCAATTGGCAAGTTGTCATCCATCGGTTTGAAACAATACAATTTGGTTGGGTCGTTAATATTTACCATGACCTTGAATAAATACAGTTTAAAATAAATATAAAATGTGTTATAATCTGCAATTATGATGTTATAAATGTTGTCAGTTGATAAATTAACACCTGACAGCTGCTAGTGGTTAAAGAAAACATAGTTTTTTGCTACTGTACTGCATATGTTTGTATAAAATATGCAAAAAATTTACAAAAATGTAACAACTAATTTCAAAAATTCTTATTAATGCGTTTGCTTTTTTTAACAAATTATAGAATTTTGCATACATATTGACAAATTTAATTAGAAACTTTATATAATGTCTCGGCATTATCGTAAGATAGAAATTATTAGAATATACATATTGTTAAATAAGGTTATTCTGTTTAACACATTTATCTAGAGAACAGAATCGAAAAGTGTTAATAAATTTAACCTTAGAAAATAATTTGTTTATTTATATGTCTGAATATTATATGGCAATTTTCAAGGTCTTGTTTGAGATATTTTTACGATGATTCCATCAAAATGCAAAAATTTATAAAATAGTAATTACCAACAGCTATTACTTCTACTTCATACAAATTAATATTTATTAATCTATTGACTGCAAAAATAAAAACAATAATTTTGAATAGTATTTGTAAATAAATCGGTCATCGCTAAAATAAATATGAAATATTTGCATTTTTTTCGTTCATAGTGTAATAGGCATATATATAATATTCAATATGCAAATTTGGGTTTATGATTTTTTGTTTCAACGAGGGCTAGTAGTCAAGACTATAGTCTAGTCTGTGGTTAAGACTATAGAGCTGTTTATCGTCAAGACTTTAGACCAATTTATATTCAGGAATATAGATCTGTCTATAGTCGAGACTATAGACCAGTCTATAGTCTAGACTTAAGACTATTCTATAGTTTAGAGTTTAGACTAGGCTATAATCGAGAATATAGCCTAGTCTACAGTCCAAACTATAGACCGTGACTATTGAGACTAAAGACCAGTCTATGTATGTGACTATAGAGCAATCAATTTCTGAGACTATAAAAAGTCAATTGTCAAGACTATAGTTGGAACTATAGAATAGTCTGTAGTCAGGACTATAGAATAGTCTATAGTCAAGACTATAGAATAGTCTATAGTCAAGGCTATAGAATAGTCTATAGTCAAGGCTATAGAATAGTTTATAGTCAATACTATAGAATAGTCTATAGTCAAGACTATAGATCAGTCTATAGTCAATTCAGTCAGTCAGTCTATACTCATGACTATAGATCAGTCTATAGTGAAGACTATATATCAATCTAAAGTCAATACTAAAGATCAGTCTATAGTCAAAACTATAGATCATTCTATAGTCAAGACGATAGATCAGTCTATACTCAAGACTATAGATCAGTCTGTAGTCAAGACTATAGTCTATAGTGAAGACCATAGATCAATCTAAAGTCAATACTAAAGATCAGTCTATAGTCAAAACTATAGATCATTCTATAGTCAACACTATAAATCATTCTATAGTCAACACTATTGATCATTCTATAGTCAAGACGATAGATCAGTCTATAGTCAGGACTATAGACCAGTCTATAGTCAAGACTATAGATCAGTCTATTGTCTAGACTATAGTCAAGATTATAGATCAGTCTTTTGTCAAGATTATAGAATAGTCTATAGTCAAGACTATAGATCAGTCAATACTAAAGTCAATACTAAAAGTGTTTATTGAGGGTTTGATGACAGATGTTACTTTTCAGATTACCCTCGTATGAGTGTGTAAATAGCTAAGATAAAGTTTTCATATTTTTTCTAGTGTTTGCAGTTGGAGACATTTGCATTGCAATGATATGTGTGTATAGAAAAAAAAATAGCAAAAACATTTTTTAGTCTGGTACGTGTCTTGTTTCAAATATTTATATTTATGTAATAATTAATGCGTGTACCATAAACACACACACGCTTATTTAAACATACCAATAAACTTGGTATTAAAAACACACATAGCATGTATGTATGTTTAGAAATAAAATTGTATAAAAAAAAAACTTTCAAACTTCAGGCCAAGTGTGTTAAACAAAAGAAGATAGGCAGAGTGAAAGCAGTTATTTTGTCGTTGATTATTTGATTTTAGATTATAAAATTCATTGACATTAAAATAACACTTAGAGCCGTTAAGTAGTTGGCTTAAAAATATGTACATATGTAAGTCTTTGTTTTTTTTTTTTTTTTTTTGAAACATTGTAATTGTAAACAAAAGTTTGTGTCTTAAGTCTTTTGTTTTCATAGCAAATAAAAACGTGCATTTTTACTCGCCACAGTTAGTGACTTAAGTCTTTTAATTTACATAGGAAATGCTAACATTTGCTTGTCATTTTCTTGTCTTCAAGCCAAATTACAAATTTTAATATGTTAATACTAATGTTATTTGACATAATACTAATTAATTATTAAGAAAATTACAATACAAAAAAAAATAACTTTCAATGTCGTTTATTGTATAATCGCTTTAAATTTTTAAAGAATTTTTTTATAAATTTAGGTTTTTATACATAGTAACTTACTTTCTTTCTTTAAAAAATGGTTCTTCTTTTGCGAAACTGGTTCTTAGCTTAAGTCTTTTGTTGTGAATTTTTTTCAACAAAGAAATTGCTTTTGTTTTTATGTAAATTTTAAAAAAAACTTTCGTATTAAATGACATACTTTTTCTTCTTTTTTGAAATAACTTTTCTATAAAATTTATTTAATTGATTTAAAATTATTCTTCAACTTTAGACTAAATTCAAACAACATTTTGCAAACCTCTAGTTTCCATACAAATGCTAAGTACAGCAATTTTAAAGTGTTTTTTTATTGTAGTTCTTTATTGTTATTTTTTTTTTTATAAATTTCAAGTCTTGATTGCATTATTCTGTATAATTAAAATTATTTTATGACTGCTTTTGGTTTTTTTATTCTATTCACGCAGATATAATTCTAGTTGGATTGTTTTTTTATTACGAAAAATATAAATCTCTTGATTCATGCATGACATTTTATATAATTTAAAAAAAATGACAGATAATTGCTAAAAATTCTACACACGATTAATATTTTTTGCTTGTTAAAGAGTTTTGTTCAAAAACTAAGTAGATTTGGATTACGAGGGTAATAATAAAAGTATTTTGAAATTATTTCAAAAACAATCAAAATATAGATTGAAAATATTTAAACAAAACTTTGAAGTGATATATGTCCGTCCTTCTGTCTACTGTTTGCCTGGCTAGGCAAACGAAAATTTTCCTAAATTGTTGAAAAATAGCATTTTTGATTAAAAAAGAAACTTAATTACTCATTTAGAAAAAAATAGAACAAAATTAATATCTGTCCGTCCAGATTACCAGATTTTGAAATAAACTTTCTCAATATCATTTTCCAAATACGTTTTTGTGTACATTTTATTAGGAGTTTTTTTTGTTGTAAAATTGTATTTGTATTTATGTTTTAGAGAAAACAAACTAAACTCTTGCAAAATATTTTAAATTACACTTTTTGTTGATAAATAAAATTTTCCTGTTTGCAGTTGTAAAATAAACAAGTTTAGACCGCAAATCTTGATCAAAGTTTAAAAAAAAACTCAACTTATTTACTCTACAGGGTGTGCCAACATTAACGCAAATATCTGAGTTAAAATTTGAGAATGTTTATAATACATAAACTGGTCATTAGACAGATCGATCTATCAATAGAATAGTTAATAGCTTAGGCTATATACTACCTAATGGACAACCCTATAAACTATTCTATTGTCTTGTCTATATTCTTCTTTAAGTAGTTCATACACTAGTTCACAGACTAGACTTGCCCGTAGACCAGTCAGTAGTAAACTACATAAACTAGTCAATAGTCTAGCCCATAGACCAAATTTAAATATGCAGTTGTAGATACTATTCTATACACAAAAGATTAGTTCCTAGATTCGTCAATAGAATAGTTCAAAGACTAGTCAATAGACCTGACCATAGACTAGTTAATAGATTAGTTCATAGTCTAGTCCATAGACTAGTGCACAGATTAGCCTATAGATCTGTTAATAGACTAGACCATAGACTATACAATAGACCAGTCTATAGGTTAAACAATAAACTAGTCTATAAATTAGTCAGTAGTCTAGTCAATAGACCAGAATATAGAATAGTTCATAATCTATAGTCCATAGACTACTCAAGACCATAGACTAGTTAATAGATTAGTTCATAGTATAGTCCGTAGACTAGTGCACAGATTAGTCTATAGATCTGTTAAAAGACTTGACCATAGACTATACAATAGACCAATCTATAGGTTAAACAATAAACTAGTCTATAAATTAGTCAGTAGTCTAGTCAATAGACCAGAATATAGAATAGTTCATAATCTATAGTCCATAGACTACTCAAGAGAACAGGCTATACCACAGATAAATCTATAGACATGTCAATAGATTAGGCTAGACAATAGACTGGTCTATAAACTAGTCAGTAGTCTAGTCAATAGACTAGTATATAAAGTAGTTCATAGTCTACTTTAGACAACAGGCTGTTCTACAGACAACAGGTTATTACACAGATTAATCTTTAGACTAAACCAATACAATAGACCAATATATACGCTAGACAATAGACTGATCTATAAACTAGTTAGTAGTCTAGTCAATGCGCTAGTTCATATTGATAGTCCAGATACTACTCAAGACAACGGGCTATTTAATAGACTAGTCCCCACACACTATTGATTTTTCAATATACTAGACCATAAATAGACAATAGAGTAGCTAATTGACTAGTCTATACACTATTTAATAGACGAGATCATACACTAGTCAATAGTCTAGTACTTGCAATATTCAATAGACTATAGATTAATCGAAATATTATAGATTAGTCAATCGACTAGTCAATAGACTATTATAGTTCGTAGACTAGTCAATAGTTTAGTCCGATTCAATAGATTAATTCATAGACCGGTCCATAAACTAGATCATGGACTAGTCCTTATACTAGAAAATAGAAAAGCCAATAGAATAGAGATTAGTCCATAGACTAGGCAATAGATTGGTCGATAGCCTAGTCAATAGACTAGTGCATATAGTTCAAAAACTAGTCTAAAAGACTTTTCCATAAACTAGTCAATAGATCTGTCCGCAGAGTAGTCAATGGACAAGCCAATTGTTTCTTGTTTGGCAAAACTCATGACATCAAATCTTGTGTGAACCCTATACATTCAGACAGAGTTACAAATACAAATCGTTTCTACTCAAATTTTGCAAATTTTTAGAAAAAAAAACTCAATCTGCCATCACTTCTTCTTTAAAAAATCCATTTTTTATAAAAAATAATTTTCTTTTCCAAAAACCTTAATTACTTTAAACAAAGTAACATATTTATTTCTAAATGCATCACTGAAATACATACAAATGTGTGTGTGTGTGTGTATTTAAATTTTATGCACCTACGAATATCAAGTTTGTTGCTTCAGTCTTTTGTTTTCATTCATAAAAATCAAATGACCGTTACTTTATTGTTATAGTTGTTGTTGTTTTGCTAGTTTTTTTTTAATAAACACATAAACACAATTCAAATCGATATCAAAGAATTAAAAAAACAACAAATAATAAAAAAAACCTACCTCCAGGTGTTGCCTAATATTGGTATAGGTTTTGGTCCAGGTATTTCATGATACGGCAAAGCATTTTGCCATTCAGCTGTATGGTGTACGGTCGATGTTGATTCGGTCGTATTAAAAGCGAAATGAGGACAAGCAGTGACCTCGGCAGCATCAGCGGTGGCAGAGGAATTTTGACGTTTAGTTTGTTTAAACAAATTGCTAGACTTTGTAGTTGTTGTTGTTGGCGGCACCGACGACGACGATGCTGATGGTTGTGCTGATGATGAGTTTGATCTAAACGAATATCTGCCAGCAACAGCCAAAGCTGTTAACGTGTTTGTATTACAGGTTACACGCATTAAATTTAATGACAACGAAGTCATGTTTATAAATTTTATTCAAAATGTAATAAAACTACAACAATAAAAATCTTAAGGTCAGTTGTTAAGACCAATTAACTCAAGTACATTCGTTTTGGCTATTTGTAGTTTAATTCGTTTACTTATTTTAATTAATTTTAACACTTCTTTTACCAAATTGTACAATTTGTATTCTGCTGTTAAAATTTCACTTTAATTTATTTTATCTTATTTCATATTTTATTACTTTTTCGTTGGTATTTTTTCCCCCGTTTTATAAATTATAAATTAAAAATTTAATACACGTCTTGTTGTGGTATATATACACAATTATTTTCGATTCATTAATTAAATTCCTTTTTCTCTTTCACCGCGTACTGCCGTTACTAAGACCGCTATGTTTAATGTTTCAACAGCAACTGTTTGTTACCTGCATGTTGTTTCTTCTTTGCTAGAGTTTCGTTCAGTTTATGCTACAACTGTTAATTGTATGAAGCTTTTTAAAGAACTTAAAGCTATTGTTCATTTCATTTTAACATTATTATACGAATGTTAATAAACTTTAAATGTTATTAACATTATTATCATAAATACAATTTTGTACCATCCAGAGGTACACGTATGATATTTAATTATTTTTATAACGAAATTGTAATCAGCGATTATACTATACTAGACTATACTATAGACTACACTATAGACTACACTGTAGACTAGACTATAGACTAGACTATAGACTAGACTATAGATTAGACTATAGACTAGACTATAGACTAGACTATAGACTAGACTATAGACTAGACTATAGACTAGACTATAGACTAGACTATCGACTAGACTATAGACTAGACTATAGACTAGACTATAGACTAGACTATAGACTAGACTATAGACTAGACTATAGACTAGACTATAGACTAGACTATATACTAGACTATATACTAGACTATAGACTAGACTATAGACTAGACTAGACTAGACTAGACTAGACTAGACTATAGACTAGACTATAGACTAGACTAGACTATAGACTAGATTATAGACTAGACTATAGACTAGACTATAGACTAGACTATAGACTAGACTATAGACTAGACTATAGACTAGACTATAGACTAGACTATAGACTAGACTATAGACTAGACTATAGACTAGACTATAGACTAGACTATAGACTAGACTATAGACTAGACTATAGACTAGACTATAGACTAGACTATAGACTAGACTAAAGACTAGACTAAAGACTAGACTATAGACTAGACTATAGACTAGACTATAGACTAGACTATAGACTAGACTATAGACTAGACTATAGACTAGACTATAGACTAGACTATAGACTAGACTATAGACTAGAATATAGTTCGAATTTATTTCTAGTTCAGTTCTGGTTTTAGTTCAATTCTAGTTTTAGTTCAGTTCTAGTTCTAGTTTTAGTTCAGTTCTTGTTCTGTTTTAGTTTAGTTCTAGTTCAGTTCTAGTTTAGTTCTAGTTCAGTTCTAGTTCAGTTCTAGTTCAGTTCTAGTTCAGTTCTAGTTCAGTTCTAGTTCAGTTCTAGTTCAGTTCTAGTTCAGTTCTAGTTCAGTTCTAGTTCAGTTCTAGTTTAGTTCTAGTTCAGTTCTACTTCGGTTCTAGTTTAGTTCTAGTTCAGTTCTAGTTCAGTTCTAGTTCAGTTCTAGTTCAGTTCTAGTTCAGTTCTAGTTTAGTTCTAGTTCAGTTCTAGTTCAGTTCTATTTCAGTGCTAGTTCAGTTCTAGTTCAGTTGTAGTTCAGTTCTAGTTCAGTTCTAGTTCAGTTCTAGTTCAGTTCTAGTTCAGTTCTAGTTCAGTTCTAGTTCAGTTCTAGTTCAGTTCTAGTTCAATTCTAGTTGAGTTCTAGTTCAGTTCTAGTTCAGTTCTAGTTCAGTTCTAGTTCAGTTCTAGTTCAGTTCTAGTTCAGTTCTAGTTCAGTTCTAGTTCAGTTCTAGTTCAGTTTAGTTCAGTTCTAGTTCAGTTCTAGTTCAGTATTAGTTTATTCCCCGTTCAGTTCGAGTTTTAATTCTAGTTCAGTTCCATTTTAGTTCTCATTCAGTTTTATCTTAACTTACTAGCTTAATTTACGATAATATTAGTAACGTATTTTTTTAATCGTTTGTTTTTAATGTATGTACTTTTTCAGATCTAAAAACGGAAATTATAACTAAAGGAACTGCATATCGGACACAAAATACATAATAAATATGTATGAATGTAATAATAAATTTAGTTTTAAGTTTAAAATGTAGCTGAATTTTATATAACAAACAGAATTAAAATACAAAATGAATTGTTAAATAAAAATAATCATGTAGTTTTCTTTACTGAATAAATTAATACGTTATGCGTTAATTTTTCCCTTAAGATAAACAAAATAAGGCAATTAACATGCACATACTTTTAGGCTTATGAGTTAAAGTATTATTTGATACATCCTGTGCAGGTTTTTCTTAACAGGGTGAATCAAATACTTTCAACAGCCTTAAGGTATGCTAAAGGTTTGCTCCAAAATATACCTACTACTTTTTTGAGCATTCTGGGCTCCTGGTATTAAGAAATCAATTTTAGCTTAAAATTTCAATTGCACGATTTTGCAAACAAAAATGAATGTGCACACACATACATACAAGTAGGTTTTAGGTTGTTTTTGATGTTATAGGACATGTTTATGTTGTTTGTTAAGTATTTTTAAGCATAAATTGTTGTTCTAAATTAATTAATAATAATATATTTAATATAAACTTTGTACTTGTTGGTGTTGTTGTTATTTATTTAACTTACTTACCTTTTTTATTAAACTTTATTTAAAATAATAAACTCTTTTTGTTTTGATTTCAAATAATTTGTTTTCTTTTTATTTCATGTATATTTTATAAATTATGATAATTTTACATTTAAGTTGTGGTTGTTGTTTTGTTAAATTTTTATCAATTATTTTATATTAATATTATATTTACGTTTTTCTTTAGCAATAATTGCCTTGTCATTTTCTTTCAATTACATTTTAAGTGTACATTTATTATTTATCTTTTTTCAAATAGAATTTTTTTGTGCAAAAAAATATAATTTTTTGTTTTTTGTTTCTTTAGTATGAAATATTTATTTAATTTTAAGAAGATTTTATGGTAAAATGAATATTTATATTTATAAAAAAACTGATATCATGACTTATTTTTTCACACAATGGCTATAATGAAATTGTTTTTGTTTTTGTTTATATAAAAAAATGGCTTAGTTTTTTGTTTACTTAAAAAACAATAAAAATTTTATAATTAGACTTAAAAAAACTTATAAACTTAGAATTAGAATTAATTTTAATGTTTTTTTTTTTATTTAAAAACTAAAAAAAGTAATTAATAGACACTTAGAATTTTGTTTTACTTATATTTAAAGAAATAATAAAATATTTTAGGTTTAAATGCAATTTGTTTTTGATTTTTATAAAAGAAATTAACTATTTATTAGTTTTTTTTACACTTAAATACTATTTTACAAGGTTTTGTTTGATTTTTCTTTTTCTTTTTAAATTTAAAAGTTAAGTAGTTTTTTGTAGGCAGTTAAGAAATATATTATTATATTTTCATAAGTTTTTTTTTGTTTAATTTTTAAATAAAAATAATACTTTTAAATTATTTTTAAGGGATGTTTTTTGTGTTATAAAATTTATGTAAAAAATGAAATTGTTTTTTAATTATAAAACAATATATTTATTAAAAAAAAAAATAAACAAAAATTTGAGGTATATTGCTATAAATAATCCAATTGCATTTTGTAGTTGAAAATTTTTAAATTAAAAAAAAAAATAATATTTTATTAAAATAAAATCTTAATTTTATTAAAAAAATTCATATTCGATTTGTAGTTTAGAATGAAAATTAAACACAAAAGAGTCTACTGAAAGTTTTAAAAATTAAATTTTTTAAATTTTTGTTGAAAATATGAAAAGTTTTGAATTCAAGTAAAAATTTTGATAATTTAACAACAAATCTTGAAAGTTTAAACAACAAAATTTTATTATTTGTAACTTTGGAACTTTTTACTTGATAAGACTGTTAAATGCTCCTAATTTAAGCGTTCTCATATTAGTTGTTTTCCGAAGACTCTATTTTGTTTAAAGAAAAGTTGTAATAAAGTTTGAAAAGAAAAAAAGTGAATTAAAAACAATGTGAATTTTGTCTTTCAAATGTCTTAATTTGACCTCTACTATTAGTTGTATAGTTAAAGTTTGAGAAGAAAGTTAAAAAGTTATTCTAAAAAAATATTGTGATTTTGTATTAAAAAAAATTTTTTTCAAAATTTCTCTCCTTTTCTAATTATTTAACAAAGTTTTTCTTTTACTTAATGCACAATGTTTTTTTTTCTATATTTTCGAAAAAATGCTATTTCGTTTTCTTTACAAAACATGGCACATTTTGGTTTCTTTTTTTTTTTTTAAATAGTTCTTTAAAATTTTAGCTTAAATCGTTAAAAAAACGATTAAAGAAAATTTTCACCAAGAACTTCGTTTGGGTAGAATGAAAAAAAGGTGGAATTAGAAATGTAAATAATGTTAAAGAAATTGAAATAAAAATAGCAAGACAAACGCTAAACTATGAAAAAAAACCATAAAGAGACACAATAACAAAAGGATTTTTTAAAAAATTAAAATTTTTAAGTTTTCATGTTAAATTTCGAAAAAAATTCCAAACCCAAAAACTGAAGTATACTTTTCTTAAAGATAAGTTGTTTTGAATCCCAAACTGAGCCTAGAATTTCTCCATCACATAAGGTTTTGCCGTTTCCATAGCTTAAAGTTTGAAAAAATCCTCGTCTTTCCACCATACGAGACGTTATTACAAAGCGACGATGTCTTTTTTATTAAGTTTGTTCTGTCATCTGAAAGTTCTATCAATTGGCTTCAAAATGCTGTTTTAACCTCCTTTCTAACTTGTTTATTGTAAGAGATATTAAGAAACTTGAAACAGCCTTAAATTGATATTGAGTTTTTAGCAAACTTTAGCTCACGATATTTCGAAAACCCGAGGCAATGGAGAAATTCTGATGCTGGATTTGGATTCATCACAGCTTAAACCTTTAGAAGAAGTTTGAACTAAAGTATACTTTTCTAAAGAGTTACGATGCTTTAAATACGAATCTGTACTCTAAATTTCTTTATTACATCAGTTTGAGGCATTATTCGAGGCGTTATAACAGTGCGATGATACCTTTGATTATAATATTTGTTATATCATTTGAAAGTTTTAGCTATTGGCTATAAAATAAGGTTTTTATCTGCGTTCTATCTTCTTTATTATTAGAGATATATTATAGAGATATCTTCAAGTTTTCTTCAAACTTTTGCTCGCTATATCTAGAAAACCTAATGTGATAGAGAAATTCTGATGTTGGATTCTGAGCCAGCACAGCTTCAACCTTTAAAAGTAGACTCTGAACTAAAGTATTCTTTTTTAAAGGACTACAATGCTTTAAATACGAATCTGTTCTCTGAATTTCTTTATTACATCAGTTTGAAAACATCCCGTTTTTCACCATTTTCGACGCGTTATAACTGCGCGATGACACCTTTGTTTATAATATTTGTTACGTCATCTGAAAATTTGTGCTATTGGCTTTAAATCTCCGTTTTAATTTCTGTTCTATCTTCCTTATTTTCTTAGAGAAATCTTATGCCAAAACTTGAAAAAAGCCTTAAATTGATTTAAGAGTTTTCTTCAAATTTTAGAAAACTAAATCTCGAAAATTAGATGCGATGGCGAAGTGTTGATGCTGGATTTGAATTCAGCACAGCTTAAAGCTTTAGAAGTATGCTCTGGACTAAAATACTAAAAGAATATCAAAATTTCTTCATTACATTAGGTTTTCGAGTTTCCATAAACTAAAGTTTAAAAATATACCATTTTTTGTCATATTTGAGGTGTTATAACTTCCCGATAACACCTTTAGTTATAAACATTGTTATGTCACCTGAAAGTTTAAGCTATTAACTTCAAAATAAAGTTTTAAACTCTGTCCTATCTTGTTTATTATTAGAGATATTTTATGTCAAAACTTGAAAAAACCTTAAATTGATTTTCGAGTTTTCTTAAAATTTTAGCACATTATATCTCAAAAATTAGATGAGATGGCGAAATGTTGATGCTGGATTCGATTTCAGCACAGCTTAAAGCTTTAGAAGTATGCTCTGGACTAAAATACTAAAATAATATCAAAATTTCTTCATTACATTAGGTTTTCGAGTTTCCATAAACTAAAGTTTGATAAAATACCGTTTTTTTAACATATTTGAGGTGTTATAACTTCCCGATAACACCTTTAGTTATAAACATTGTTATGTCATCTAAAAGTTTTAGCTATTAACTTCAAAATAAAGTTTTAAACTCTGTCCTATCTTGTTTATTATTAGAGATATTTTATGTCAAAATTTGAAAAAACCTTAAATTGATTTTCGAGTTTTCTTCAAATTTTAGCACCTTATATCTCAAAAATTAGATGAGATGGCGAAATGTTGATGCTGGATTCGATTTCAGCACAGCTTAAAGCTTTAGAAGTATGCTCTGGACTAAAATACTAAAAGAATATCAAAATTTCTTCATTACATTAGGTTTTCGAGTTTCCATAAACTAAAGTTTGAAAAAATACCGTTTTTTTTTAACATATTTGAGGTGTTATAACTTCCCGGTAACACCTTTATTTAGAAAATTTGTTATGTCATCTAAAAGTTTTAGCTTTTAACTTCAAAATAAAGTTTTAAAACTCTGTCCTATCTTGTTTATTATTAGAGATATTTTATGCCAAAACTTGAAAAAACCTTAAATTGATTTTAGAGTTTTCTTTAAATTTTAGCACACTATATCTCGAAAATTAGATGAGATGGCGAAATTTTGATGCTGGATTTGAATTAGTACAGCTTAAAGCTTTAGAAGTATGCTTTGGACTAAAATACGTTTAGAATATCAAAATTTCTCTATTATATTAGGTTTTCGAGTTTCCATAAACTAAAGTTTGATAAAATACCATTTTTGGCATATTTGAGGTGTTATAACTTCCCGATAACACCTTTAGTTATAAACATTGTTATGTCACCTGAAATTTAAGCTATTGACTTCTAAATAAGGTTTTGATCTTCTTTCTATCTTGTTTATTCTTAGAGATATCTTAAACCAAAATTTTGAAACAGCCTTAAATTGACATTAAATTTTTAGCAAACTTTAGCACACGATATCTTGAAAACCTGATGTGATGACGACATTCTGTAGCCGAATTCGTATTCAACACAGCTTTAACCTTTAGAAAAGTATATATTAGTTTCTGGCTTAATAATTTGTTGCTCTGTTTTACCCCTTTTCAGAAGTGTTCTCTATAATATAATTGAAAAAGTTGCGCTTTGTTAAACATACACTAAAAAAAAAAAAATAATTAAAATATACATAAATGCACTTGATATTACAAATTTTCTTTTCTATGTTTGTTTATAACTTAAAAGCAATGAAAATTTTGCTTATTTTTTAAACGTATTCAGTTAGTATTATAATATATAGTGTTAAAAAGTAGTTGTATTCTATAATTTTAAAGTTTTTTTTTATTTTCTTCATATTTTCAATATAAAGTTAAAGCACAATAACAGTTAGCTTATTTCTTAACAAGTATTTCAAATTTGAATGTTAAACTTGTTGAAATTTGCAGAGTTTTGAATCTTATTTATAGCGAAAATCAGCTGTTATCTTCTCCCTTAAGGGGATTTACACAAAAAAATGGTAGCAGCAAGTT